>NW_026886359.1:600000-761456 GCF_032173495.1 Musca vetustissima
TATCCAACCGAAGCACCTGTAATTTCACATATCGAGTTTTAAGAGGATAGAATACCTCCTGGCATATTAAATGCGCCCATGTTTTGAACTCGTCCTCGTGAAAAGGTCCCACTTTTTTATAGTGGTCCACATTACCCAACATTGAATATTTTTATTTAAAAAAATTTATCGGCTTCAAAAATGAATAAGAATTAAAAATCACCGATTGTAATTGCAGCTAAACGTATATTTTTTAAAGAAAACAAAAAAACCACATAACTTCTTTATATTCGAGAAAAACAAAGTGTTCGACTAAAACATTTTAAAATCACACTTTTACGATAAGAGCTACAGAGCTACTTAAAAACCAAGTTTGATGTTTATTTTCAATGATTAGGAAAACATTTATCAAGGCGGCATTGACTACTTCAAGCATTTTCTTAGATATGGGGGGTGGTCCACAATATGAATATCATAAATATCAACCATGAGGAACCACAAAATATTGACATAGCCTCATAAATTTATGTGAGGGCAATTGAGTGTTTTTTGGCATCTTTGTATGGCCTTTATGAACCTCTTTCAGCCTGCAGCTTCTCTAAAAACTTGAAATCCCATACTACCATTTTAATGCGAAAACTTGGACATATATTTGACATTTTCAGACAGGAGGTCTTTTATACTCTAAGAATTCGCAATGCACATTACAATTGATTCTATATGGCAAATATTATTTAAACCTTAAAAATGTAAACAATTGGATGGGATCTTTGTATAATGGATGCAGGAAAAAAATAAATATCCATAGGCAATTTTCAGCCTGAATATCTCTTTCGCCCTCTGAGAATCTGAAACAAGAGACGGGTTCTTTATATGGTCATTGTGAAACTATTCCTTTCTGCTGGTCCTTTAAAAACTCGAAATGCCATACTGCCATATTTTGTGAAAATATGGATTTATATTTGACATTTTCTGTCAGGAGGTCTTTTATACTCGGAGAACCCGAAATTCGACATTACAGCTGATTCTATTAGACAATATGGGTTAAAACTTTAAAATACAAATATATGAAAACAACGAAATTACAAATATATGAAAACATATATCTGGAGGAAATTTTAAGCCGGAATTTTTATCTCGGAGAATATGAAAAATTAGGCGAGATCTTTAAATGATCATTGTGAACCTATTTCTGTCATTTGACATTTTCTTTCAGGGACATTTTGTAAATTTAGACTCCAAAATTTACAATTACAGCCAATTTTATAAGTCAAATTTGGTTTAAACCTCCAAAACACCTAAATGTTGGCGGGATCTTTGTATGCAGGTTGTATCACAAAATGGCCTGTGCTGGTAATTTTCTGTCCAAATGTCTTTTCATTTCTCTGAGGAAAATACAGCTATGTAGTCAAAATGTTCACCGATGCGAGGTCATATTTAGGCTTAGTTTTAAAAGACATGAAATGAAGGGTGACACCTATATGGGACCCATATCAAAATGTGGCAATATATTAACCATTTTATGCCAGAATGTTGCTAATACTATGAGGACCCAAGATGCCAGTTCCTTCCGTAAAAATGTGTATAGCAACTTTAAATTGACATAAAAAGCGCACCCAATTTTCTTTTCAAATGGTGTTGGTTGAATATCAACCGATTAATTTTCAATTGAACTGAATTTTTGTCTGACTCTGATTTAGTGCCAGATTGAGTTCCATTTGGTCTAAAATTTAATTTTTCAATAAATATACCTGAAATTAGCCGAAGTTGGTTTATATCCTTCATCGGAATTTAGTCATAGATTAATGTTATAATGGGGGTACTTCACTGTTTAGGATTTTCAGGGCATTTTCCCGAACAAAAGTCCAAAAAAGGGATAATTTTAAAATTTAATTTTTTGAACTTACCTTTATTTCAAATGACGATGATATCTCTTGAAATGTAATATTTTCCTCTCTCTATTTTTCCGACTCCTTTTTACAGCTGTTAAAATCCAAATCTATAGATATATTTCTGTTTTTGATGCTTTTCAAGTTTTCCAACACTGAACCAGTTTTGTTTTTATTTCAAATTTCAGGTTTTTTGCTATTCTGTTTGCTGGTGAGCTTGGGGGCAACTTCAAATGGTGGCCAACTTCACACACAAAAAAGGATGCTGTTTGGTGAGTTTCTAGTTAAATGACAACAACAAGATAAATACACAAATGTTGTTGTGCTGTTGCTATACTCTTCTCTTCTATATATCTGTATATAAAACTCCTTTAGACGGTCATAAAACATTCGCTCACATACACACACCAAAATAATGATTTAACTATTTTGTCTGGTATATTTTTTTGTTTGGTTTGCTTTGTTGCTTTTGTTGTTGGCTGCTGCTCTTTGGATACAGACTCTATTCTGTACAACAACAATTTTTTTTGGAGTCTGTGGAGGAAGTATCTGACAGAAATCTCCTTTCTATCACTGTGGTTGTGTGTGTATACCAATTTAAAGGTGTATCTGTGGATGCTGTAAATGTGTTTTGTTGTTGTTGGCTGGTTGGTTGGTTGGCTCAGTAGAGGGTTCAAAGGTTTTGATTTTTTTTCTTCAAAACAAAATATCAAATTTCGAGACACAATTTTTGTTGTTTTCTTCACAGGAAAATATTTTATTTTCTAAGTTAAACAATTCTCACAATGGCTTAATTTTTTTTAATTCCTTATATTCCTTTTTCTGGGGAATTATTTTCTTAAACACTCGTTTTTTTCTTATTGGATTTTCTTTTATTAAATTTGCTTTTAATTTGAAATTAAATTGAAAAATTCCTTTTTTTCTATTAGAATTTTTTGTTCATTTCCAAATTGCTGATTTTGGAAAACGAAATAGTTAACCGCTATTTTCTTCTTCTTTTATATTTGCTTTTAAATATTGATTGTGGGGGGCTTTTGTAATTTTTTGTTTTATTTTTCTACAACTTCTTTTTTCTTCTTCAACACAAAAAAAAACTCAACTCTTTTTTTGTTGTTTGGTTGGTACAAAGAAAAACAATAATTGGAAAAAACAATTTCCTCCGCGTTAGTTCAACGAAAACAACCGCACAGTCGCGTTTAACGTCCGGAACTGAATACAAGAAATTCACAGCGACCACAGACAGCACAGCATAGCACAATCGATATGGGTTGTTTTTGCTGCACAGAGCAGACAGAGCCATAACATTGGCAGAGCACCAACTTAACATTACACCACACAGCTCCCCAGTGTTAACAGAGGAAATCAATAATGACACTCACAGGCGCGCACACACGCACGCATACACATTCGTGCTCTCACAAACTCAGTGAGTAATCGAAGCAAGAAGCTCCAAAAACAAAACACCCCACACAATGCATAATTTAATGTAGGTTGTGGAGCTCTTTCTCTGTTGTGTACCACTACTCTCTCTCTCCCTCACGGAGTATATCATTCACACTCTCTGTTTGGGTTTCTCACGCACTTTGCCATTGCTCCCCTTCGACGTTGTACTGTTGTGCTTGGCTCATGTTGTGTTTTGTTATTGTTTGTTGTTGTATGGCGTTCTCAATTGTAAACAAAAAAATATTTCCCCACACCAACAGAGTATAGACGAGTGGAGAGTTGTTTTGTTGTGTGGTGTATCTCCCTACTGGAGTGCTCAATTATTGTTATGACTTCGGGGGAGTTGTTTGGTTCTTTGTTATCATCGTTTTAATTATATATTATATTTTTGTTGTTGTTTTATTCTTCTTAATTTATTGTTGTGTATATACAGGAAGAGAGAGGCTCCCCTATAATATGGGGGTTCTCTCGCTGGCATTGTGTTGAATTACTGAGAATTTAACAGGAAAACAATGTAGAAAAAACGTGTATTTAACAGAACGGCGACGACGACCGCAGCACAACCAAACTGGAATAATTAACAGAGTGCATATGGAATCAGTGGCGTCTAAATTCAGTGGGGGAAACAATTAGCAGGAAATAGATAGACATAGATTATAATTAAAATTCAATTTCGATAAGACGTGACACAAACACAATTTTTTGGAAAATAATTTGGTTTAATTAAAATTCTTTAGTGTAATTTTTTGAATTGTTCCAGGAATTTGATGGAGTTGTGAGAAACAAACATTGCATTTACAACCTTTTCATATCCACTAAACGACGTAGCCATAATCGTTTGAAAATGCCTGACCTAACTTTTTTAATTCCATTTTTATTTAACATGACCCTGCATAACCCCAATTAGCCTAAAAAGCAGGAAAATGTTCTTGGATGATATTTCACATTTGTCATAGAATATTTTTTTCAAGAAATTGGATTTGTTTTTTAAATATCATGTATTGGAATTGGACTTTCTTTTAAAAGACTGTCTCTTAGATATTTACAGAAGGTCCTTTGTATATAAACTGTAAATTCAAAATGTATGATCATGACCAGAAGAGTTTCTTCTGTCTATCCTGAAAATCGTATGCCAGTGCATACACGAAGAATACTTGTAACTAAACAAGACCTGGAGAAGTTTTTCCGTCTATAAGAGACCTGAAGTAGGTATTCTGTCTATAGAAGATCTGGCGGATGCCTCCAATCAATCGTCGACCTCCCATGCATCTAATCTGTAGTACAATGAGATATTTTGTTTATAGAGGACTTGTACTATGTATTTCTGTTATGTACTATGTATTTCCACAGAAGTCCAGAATATATCTATTGGCGATGTGATGCCCTGAAGAAGGCCTTCCGTTTATAAAAGATCTACATTCTGACCATAAAAAATCGGAAAAACACACTCTATCTACAGAAGATCTTTATAGGGGGGATATGTTTGATATCATGACCTTATATTGATAAAATTCTATCCGATAAAATTTATAATCCGATTTGAATGAAATTTGGTACAGCTCATTTATTTGGCCCAATGTCGGACTCCATTGAAATTGGTTCAGATTGATGCATGGTGCACCGAGGCCTTATATTTCTTTCGATTTCCACAAAATTTGGCATAGTGTACTTAATTAGGTCTAGAATGACGTACGTGAAGTTTCGTGAAAATCGGTTCATATTTAAATATAGCTCTCATATATATTTTCATGCGATTTTAGGCACATAGTGCACAAAAGCCCATATATTTTTTTCGATTTGCACGAAATTTGGTAAAGCGTTCTGAATTGAGGCTAGAATTATGTTTGCTGAGTTTCGTGGAAATCGGCTCAGATTTAGATATAGCTCTCATATATATTTTCCTCCGATTTTATGTAAATGGTGCACGAAAGCCCTATATTTCTTTTGATTTCCACGAAATTTAGCATAGCGTACGAATTTAATCTAGAATGATGGTCCACGTTTCGTGAAAATCGGCTCAGATTTAGATATAGCTCCCATATATATTTTTGTCCGATTTTTTTTGCAAATGGTGCACCAAGCGTATCGTTTTGAATTGAGTATAGAATTATGAGTGCTAAGTTTCGTGAAAATCGGTTCAGTTATATATATAGCTCCCATATAAAAGATCTACAGAAGGCATTCGACGGATTTAATGTATGTTGTACTTATTTTATATATCTGACTGTACCTTACAATAAGAATTTTTGGATTATCTCTTGTTTTAACTAATGTGGTGAAGGGTATCATATAGTCGGCCCCGTCCGACTTTCGTTACTCTTGTTTTAAATTTGCTGAAAATATAGGTGTCAATAGTTGATAAATGGCCTATAAAGTAGTATATGGATGATATGACAAAACATGGACCTATTTTTTAATTTGCTGAACATATAGGCGTTGATCGTCGATAAAAGGCCTATAAAGGCTCCTATCGCCCATAAACAGCTTCTAGTGTCGATAAAGGGCCTTAGAGGTTGCTATAGTCGATAAAAGACCTATAAAGACTACCATCATCGATAATGACATATAAGAAGGTTTTAGACCCCATATATTAGAGGGTTTTAGAACCCAAGATACTTTGGACCTATTTTTTAATTAGCGGAAAATATAGGCGTCGCTCGTCGATAAAAGGCCCATAAAGACCTCAGAGACTTCTATGGTCGATAAAAGGCCTATAAAGGCTTCCATCGTCGATAAAGGGCATATAAAGAATATAAAAGGATTTTAGACCCCAAGTTTCTTTGGGCCGAATCCGTCGATTCCAAATTGTATGGAATCGATTTACAAATGTCCGTTCGCTTGCTTGGCTTAAACCAAAGTTTGCAGAACGTATTACTTTATCCAAGACATTATAACGTTTGAAAAGGAGCTTATCTCTAGTACCTTCCTCACCAAAGTCTCCAAATTTCTTGTAAATATAATATGAATAGAAGGGAATATCAAATTCCATCCCAACTTGACTCATCATTATATTTCTATAAAACCTAGAACAAGTTTGACAAGCCGGTCCGCTCCTTCCGATACTAAAACCACACGCAGTATCAAAAAAATTAGAAAAATCGCTTGTGCTAGGACCTTTAATTTCTTCGAGTCTGGTCACAGAATTTCACATTCCATTTATCCACAATGTGCTTAAATTTTTAATACCACATTTTACTTTCCTTGGCCACCATCCATAAGTCAGTAATTCCTCTATGTACCTCCTCCACATTCACTTATAAAATGTATTCTATTTTTTTATAAATTTTATGGGCTATAAATTATTATTCCTCTTTTCTGAAATCCGGAACAAACCATGAATTTTAGTAGCAAATTTGTTCGCATGTATGTTTTCAGGAACGTGACAATTCACAATATAATCCGCGTTAATCTCCGTGATAAGGCAAAGCGTATAAACCATTCCGTATTGGATTATCGATTTCACTGTGAATGGTGACTTTGATTGGTACAAACAAAAAAACACGTGCAGCATGTTAGGCGTTAAGTCTAGGCAACAATAGTTAATACCTCTATTTGCACTATTCCAAAAAGCAATGCTTAGAAGAGTTTGATAGTTATTTATCGTCGATATTGTATAGTACCTATAATGACTTCTATCGACGATAGGCCTTCTAATGAAAATAGAAGAATTTATAGGCCTTCTATTGACAATAAAAGCCTTTTTAGGCCTTCTATCGATGATGGAAGCCTTTATAGACCTTCTATCGACGATAGAAGCCTTTAAAGGACTTCTATTGGCGACTGAAGTCTTTGCTTGCATTCTAGCGACGATAGAAGCCTTTATAGGGCCTTCTATCGACGATAGAAATCTTAATAGGCATTCTATTGGCAATATAAGCCTTTATAGGCCTTCTATTGACATAATAATAGTTTTGATAGTTATTCATTAAATGATCCTTGAGTTCCTTGGCATTTTTCACTTAACTTAAATGACACGCCTGATCTAATTTTAATCCAATTCCTTGTATTATTGCCCAATAATTTTAGTTTTCATATTGCTATTTAATTGTTTTATAATGCTCTCACTATGCCCATATCCATAAAATTCAATTGTTTGCTACAATTGAACCCTGCTAGTACTTCAAAATTGTTTACCAAATTCGAACACACACGAAAAATAAATTTTCCCTTTCCAAAACGAGCCCATAACTCAATGATCACATTTCATGTGTTGTTCCCGCTTTCATGAGGGTTAGAAAAAAGTGTCCCAAAAATTCTTACAAAGCAACAATATTTTTGTTGCTGTTGTAATTATTTTCACATAAAATTCCATAATGGACTCGAACATATTACAGGGAAATTATAACACCAATTCAAAGTTATATTATCCTTCTTTGTAAGGCAATGAATGCATGCATGCAGTGAGAAGGTCTGCCTGCAGGCATCGAACTGAGTAGTGAAGCTTGGTATTACCCATTGAAATGTTAGCCCCGAACGCTCATACAAATAAATTTTAGATTGGTGTTGTCGTCCACCTTTATGGTAAAAGCATCGGTAATGGATAACACACACACACACACATTATGCATTGCCTCATATTGTGCAGTACTTCTTGAAATATGAGAGTAAATAAATATTCAGAGATGGGGGAGAGGGTTGCTATTTAGAAAATTTGAAAAATATATTTGGTAGATTTTTTAGTATTTGGTCGGTTTATTCATAGAATATTGCAAAACCTCGAAATATTCAACGGAGACCCCAAAAAATCGTGATCAGACGTTTTTACAATTTTTTATTTTTTTTTCTCATAACAGCTCAAAAACCAGTCTTCCAATAGAAGACCGACAGGTCATGAACTCAATATACTCTCCATTTAAAGAAGAATGAAAGACAATCTCCTCATTGCAGTCCAATAAGTTTTTTTTTTCATTTATTCCCATTCACATAGGAAGACCCAACCTATTGGCAACTCTGGGCCCATCAACCCCTAATCTCGTACTAATGATGCCATGCCATTGGGTTTAACACTGTTTGAGTTCTATGGTTGTTCTCATATACTTATGGGGTGATGGCGGTGGTGTGTTGTAAAACATTACTCTCGTCATCTTCTCCATCATTATCATCGTCATCATGTAATACAAATGTTGTTTACATTATCACGAGAGAGAGGATTTTTACTAGATTGTAAAGTAGAAACGTGTGTGCACTCACAGAGAGGGTGTTAAAGAAGTGTGCGGTTGCCAATGCAGGAAATTCGATAAGATGGAAGACAAATTTAATAACTATTAAATATAAAAAACCCCTCCAAAAACACAACATATCACACATCGGTTTTGTATCGTGTCACCCTATTCCGTGTGCCACGGGGGAGGAAGTCAAAAAACTGAGCCAAAACAAATTACCAGCACAGCATGTGGTCGGTCTGTCAACTACTTCACGGCAAATATTTTTGGCGGCGTAGACTACTGAGGTCAGATATAACAGAATTGAATGTAAAACAAATATCATAACAGAGGCCTGTTAGGGTCAACGCTGGAAGTGATGATGCTGAATGCAAATAAAGTATAAACTGCCGACATTCAGTGATATAGGCCTTCCATCGACGATAGAAGCCTTTATAGGCCTTCTCCCGATGACCGAATCTTTTATAGACCATCTAGTTACGATAGAAGGCTTCATAGGCGGTCTATCGACAATTGAAAACTCCATAGGACTTCTAAAGACAGATACCTTTATATGGCTAGAACGATAGAAACCTTTATAGGCCTCCTATCGACGAAGCCTTTATAGGCCTTCTATTGACAATAGAAGCCTTTATAGGCCTTCTATTGACAATAGAAGCCTTTATAGGCCTTCTATCGACGATAGATGGCTTTATAGGCCTTCTATCGACGATAGATGGCTTTATAGGCCTTCTATCGACGATAGATGGCTTTATAGGCCTTCTATCGACGATAGATGGCTTTATAGGCCTTCTATCGACGATAGAAGCGTTTATAGGCCTTCTTTCGACGATACATGCCGTTTTATGCCTTTTATTGGCGCTAGAAGCCTTTATGGGCCTTCTAGCGATTATAAAAGCTTTTACATGCCTTCTAGCGACTATAGAAGCCTTTATAGGCCTTCTATTGACGATAAAAGCCTTTATAATCCTGCTATTGACGTAAAAGCATTATAGGCCTTCTATGGACGATAAATGGCTTTATAGTCCTTCTATCGACGTTAGAATCCTTTATAGGCCTTCTATCGACGATGGAAGCCTTTATAGGCCTTCTATCGAACGATAGAAGTCTTTATAGACCTTCTACCGACAATAGATGACCGCTTTTCTAAATTTTTGAATTGGACCTACAATAATCCGGTTTAAATAAGTTTATAACGGTAGTTCATTAGCTTTCTAATTATATGAATATAAAGTATTAAAACCGGTTTTATTATATGAATAACCGGTTCAAAAATTTAGCCAATAGAAGCCTTTATAGGCCTTCTATTGCCAATCGATACTAGTTTTCTTTTTGGGCATATACAAAAAATATTTTCTACGGGGGTTCTATACGCCAACAAATAATTTCTAACGAACAATAGAACCGGTTTTATAACTTTTTTAAACCGGATAATAGTAAGATTTGATAATTAACACTAAAAGCCTTTATATGCATTTTTCGAACGATAGAAGCCCTTATATGTCTTCTATCGGACGATATATGCCTTTATATGCCTTAATAACCAGTTCAAAAATTTAGAAATCCTGTTTTTTCTTCCTCGAAATTTGTTTTTCTTTTTGGGCATACGCCAAAAAATAATTTCCAAGGAAAAAAGGAACCTGTTTTATTATTTTTTAAACCGGTTAAAAATGAGATAATAAAACCGAAGATAGTCCGGTTTCGTAAATTTAAAACGTTTGATTATTAGCTTTACATGTTGCATATAAAAAAAAAAAAAAATTCCGAGGATTCTGTACGCCAAAAAATAATTTCCAAGGGACAGAGGAACCGGTTTTATAATTGTTTGAACCGGATAATAATAAGGTAATAAAACCGATGATAGTCCGGTTTCAATAAATTTAGTACGTTTGTTTATTAGCTTTATAATTCTATGCATAAGAGGTATTAAAACTGGGTTTATTATCTGAATAACCGGTTCTTTCTTCCTAGAAGTTTTTTTTCTTTTTGGGCATATATAAAAAAAATTTTCTACGGGTTTTCTATAAGCCAAAAAATAATTTCCAAGGAAAAATGGAATCGGTTTTATAACCGGTTAATAATATGATAATAAAACCGATCATAGTCCGTACCGGTTCAATATTGTTGATAACCTCTTCTTTATTTCTCAAAATTTGTTTTTGTTTGGACATATTTGTGTATGTTTTTTAGTAAAAAAAAATTGGACTAATCTGACAGCTGTTTAAAATAAAGTAGGATAGGGGACATATCGGGTTTTAATAACATCACACGGTTAAAATTGAGAGAAGCCTATTCAAACGTTAAAATACCGATTTCTCGTCTTTGAGGTACCCATCTAAAACCTAATGAGCAACATTTTTGTAGAATATTACGAGGATTAAAAACCACTTCTTGTGATAATTGGTGTCCGGTTCAATAAATAAAGGACGAAAAGAACTCACACGGAAAGTAGTTAGAAGAACGTAATGTCCTCGAAAAAAATCCTCATTTGATTTTACTGCAGAAATGTAATCTCAAAAAATGCATGCAATAGCAACAAGTCATGATATAAAAAGATATTGAAGTATAAAATAGTCGCCAGCAAAAAAAAAGTGAATATACCTTTGACCTATGACGATGTTTCATTCCGTGGTTTTCATATACTCACTATGGTCATTCGTGCCCAATTCATTTTCCATCCCCTCCTCCATACCATAAACTGAATTTGGTATCACTGGGATATATTTAAAATTAATTTCTAAACACTTTATAATAGTGACAAAAATTATGTCCATCTGTACCTCGAACAGTCACAAATTGATAAATTAGCTGTTTTAATGTAACACAATTTACTTTTTCATAAGAACTATCCCAAAGACACCAATCACACCAAAAACCAACAAAAACATTTTTTATTTTCTCATTTTATTTTGATTCCCTGAATCTCCCCTTCATCAGATTGTAAAAAAGCATCTTTGGGAGTCACACCAAAAAACCAACTGAACGGCAGATGAGTACACCGAAACTGCAGATGGTGGTCTATACTGCAGGCAGACGACGGCTATATGTTTGATTGGATGTATGGATATAACAACAAACAACGAAACGAACAACATTGTAAGTCAACACACACATGATCCAGACCCTGACAGATAAAATGAAGAAGATTTAGTTTTTAAACTTTTTTCGCTATTCGGTTGATGTAGAGGCATAAAATAGCAAACCAGAAAAATCTGGGTCCTACTGCAAAAAATAAGAAACGACGAATGGGACCTAAATAATTACTGTGCCTGGCATCACACATGCAACATGGGTGTGAAGCAGATAAACAAACAGCCAGGCGAGCCGTTTAAATTAACATATTTTCCATTTCGCCCATTTCTTGACATGGATTAGCACCATTTTCATGTTAAAAAAGAAGAAGAAGATGAAGTCTCATTGTCAGTCGATAGGTGGTAGCTAGGCAGCTTCTAAACTGATGTTGGCATCAGGGTGATGTTTAAATGCATCACTTTTGTTTACTGTCACTGCAACGACATTTCTTCCTGGATGCCAACTTTTTTTTTTAATGGCCTGGCCATTACTATATTCCTTGGGGTAGCTTGGGATTTTTTGTTGGCGGCAATGGGCTATTGTTTAATTTTGCAAAAATTTCATTTCCTTCTGAACACGAACAGATTTTGTCGTTAAATTTACCAACGCATCGTTGTCGCCGTCCAGATGTTCCACCATCTAGCGAGATTTGTGTTGTGAAATTAAAAAAGTTTTGTTTTTCGTTGGTTCGACAAAAAAAAAGTTGGAGTAGAAGAGGAAAAAAATTGTTTGTGGCTGTTCGCAAATAATAAACAAAATGGCAAAATTTTGAGAACAAAGGCAACTATTGTGGGGAAGTTTTTATAACTCTTGGGAATGGGAAATATTTATGGGACTGGGCGCACAAAATAGTAGGCTAACATAGTTTTAATAGAAATTTGAAAATGCATTATTTGATAAGGAGAAATGTAAAAGAAATTCTATTATAAACAAATAAATATAATGTGCATGGACGATTTCTAATAAGTCCTCATAAAACGTATACGAAGAATTATGTCAGAAGAAACAAATCTTTTTTATGGATAGAAGAAAAATCTCCCGATATAGGCATTTATTTGGTCTTCTATATACATACAATTTTGTTTGAACTTCTATAATCAGAATAACTTAATCAGACTTCGTCCATTAAAACTATAAAAAATGTTTAAATCGAATTTAAAGTATGTCATATTGTAAACATTATAAAATATAAACATTTTATGAGGCCTGAAAGCAAAAGTGTTCAGAGGTGACCTCTCTCCCATATAGTAGTCATAGAATGAAGGAAGACCTGGGAATGTTTTTGGAGATCTTCTGTAGACAGAGGAACGTTTGGAAAATTGTAGGTACCTTTGAGCTTTGATTTATTTCCTTTTGACAGAATTAATTTTATAGTAATGTATTGTAAGAACAAAACAATCATTGGTAGTCTTCCAACAGATACTTTTTTCTAGTGATAGAAGAGGTCCTATGTCCTCCATCTACAGAAGATCTCTCGAAGGTTTTCCATTAACAATATTTGTTATATTAAGCCTTCTCAAAAAAAAAAAAAAAAAAAAAACTCTCGAAGACCTTCTATTAACAGAATTTCCATCGAAGGTTTGCTAGAAAAAATTGGATTCGGATGTCTCTAATAAATAGATACCATCTGAGGTTTTCTTCCTACTGAAGTTGTCTCTGTCTTTGATCGGTAGAAGACACCTCAATGGTGTTTTATTAAAGGTTAGCTTTTGACAAAAAACTTAATAACAGAACATCCTTCGGAGGTCTTGCACAGCAAAAAAGTGTCCACAGATGGAGTAAATTAGAAGAAGTCGTCTTGGAGGACTACTATAAACATATGAGTATTCGCCAATTAGAAATTCAAAACATTTTCTATAGACAGACGTTGTGTAGGTCTTTCATAAAATACATTATCAAATACTTGCAATTTCGTGTGCATACGTTCACTTAAAGTTCTAAATAGCAAAACCGGCTACACTTCAACAGTGACCTTTATACCGAATTCCTTTATCTAATACTAATTATAGTACCATTAGTATACATATTTCCCAAACCATTTTCTTTCCATACATCAATTTACATTCGATTTTAAATGTATTCGTCCACTCTATATCAACTACACTAATTTTCCTACATTTGGCATTTTTCGTATTTTTTAGGCATGAAGATCTATAAAAAATATTTATTTCTACAAAATATATATATATATATTCAGCCCTCCGAGGAATTTTTTCTATGAAGAAATATGCTTAGGATTTCGATAATTTGTTCAGACCTCTGAGGAAAATGTTTCTTTTGGGAAAAATTAGTTCAGGCTTCTGAAGGTTATAGAAAAATTGTGTTCGGATTACTGAGGAAGTTTTAATTAATAATTGAAACAAAATTGGGAAAATACATTGAAAATCTAAAAAGGTAATTTTTCCAGTTGTGTAAAGTACAGCTCTTTAGGTTGCATATAACTCGTATATAAAACCCCGCTTCGGATCGCGAATAAATAGCTCACTATGATCTTCAAAAACAAAACTTTCATTTCATAAGCCGAACAGTTTTTTTTTTCCAATTTGAAGGACCGTGTTCGGCAATGTTGTCTTCCAATTGATCTTTCCACCAAATTCGTGGCCTTCCTCTTTTGCGTGAGCCATCAGCTGGTTCACTTTTATATGCCTCTTGAGCTGGGGCATTTTCATTCAGTCTCACAATATGACCTAGCCAACGAAGTTGCTGTATCTCGATACGTCTAATGTCTAATTTTTTCCGTGGGTGAACTCGCGGCACATATCAGCTCACTATTTCAACGGCTGATGAAAATAGTTACTTCAGGTGATATCGCGGGGAGATCAGTGTCCACAATTGAGAAGAAAAAGGAACCAAGATAAGCCTGGACTTCGCCATCATCCTCTACGCCGCCATCCCTTACGCCAACCATTTAATTCATTCCACATATATTTATAATTTTTCTACCCTGCTTTCCGTATGTGTGCCGATTTCTAGTACATTTTAATATTATTCATACAATTACACTCGGTTCGGAGATTTTTTTTTTTGAAAGTTTAAATATAATTTTAATAGAGAAGGTTAGGATGAAAAGAGAAGTGGACTGATTCCCCTTGCGATTCGTTGTAAGATTTTTTTTGTCTTATACTTGTTTGGGTCTCCCCAACTAATTTTTGTAGCTAGGTCTTCCATATATGTAAGGACTTATTTTTAAAAATGGTTTGTCCTCTTCTCTAACGATCTTTTTGAAGGCCTTGAAACCCCCATCGACTTTATTAATCATATCAATATATTTTGTATAGAAAATTGCTATTTTTTCTTCAATGATACCTCGAAGCTGTTTGCTATACAAACATAATTTGCGCATTATCACCGAATTTAAAATATCTGATATAGCCTGAGGTGATTTTATTTAATATGATTTATGTATTTATTTTAACACTAATTTGAATTTCATCAATAAAAAAATATGGAATCATAATCGAATCATGTTGATGAAATATATAATTATTCGATGATATGTGGGACATTATGGTCAATAAAAACAAACAATGCAGGTTTTGATCTGCCGCGAACGTTAAAGAGATATGCATCCATCAATTTAGTATTTTATCTCCTCAAATGCGTTTATGTCAGTGTTGGGCAAAATTAAATTGAGAGCAAGTGTGTGCGAGCGTAACTGAGAATTCTCCTTTAAAAACGACAGACGTAAGGAGAATGAAAGAGAACATGTGTTTACCCATCGACCCTCAGTTACGGTAGCGTATATGGGTAAGCATGCCTGGTTTATGTACACGATCTCTTAGACACTGTTGTCGTTTTGGACATTTCGGACCAAAATTGTTCCCACATACAGATACATTTTCAATTTGGTCAGATGGTGGGCGATTTCAGTCCATGTTCTTGCTAAAAATTTAAAAAGAATGATTTTGATCCCTTTTTAAGTACATTTTGGTCCGAAATTTTTTATGAACGACAATGCTGCTCTTAGATATATTAATTGCTAATGTATTAAATACAAAATGGGTCAGTCCCGCAAGGCTAACTCCAAAATTTTTGATAATAGTTTTTAAATTCATATTAGCATTTTTTTATCTGTTTGACTACCGTATGATTCTCTTTTTAAATATTTCTTGATGTTTCCAATATATATTAACACTTATTTTATGATTTTAAAGACTAACGTGGACTTCGATTATTTTTTCCTTAAAAATAGGCTATCATGTCTTTATAAAGATTTAATTTTTAATGTTTATCGAAACAGCAAAACATGTTTCTTCATAAAAGTCTCTCCTACTTACATGAATTAGCAGCAACATATTGTACTTCAACAAAAGTTCAATCCTGTCGCACTCTATCCGCTTCAGTACTCCTATTGTCGTTGTTGTTGTTTTTTTCTCATTTATGCAAATGAGTGCTGCACATGTTGCTTCTGCGTTTAAGTATTGAATGATTTTGCCTCTCCAGTCTATTGTTGTTGTTGCTGCTATTGATGATGATGAAGATGCTGATATTTTATTTCTGGCTTAATCAGCAAGATTTGTTTTCATTTTTTGTTCGGTTCTTGTTTTTGTTTTGTTGTAACATTATACTTCATTGACAAAATGCCACACACTAAGTTGCAGATTGAGGGAGATGGATACATACAGGAGACATACATACAAACAAGTGGAGTTGAGGTTTTAATTCCTTGCATTGGTGGTAGCAATCTTGATAATTATCTTATTTGCCAACAACAAAAGGAAGTCAGCAGGGACACAGTGGTTCAGAATAGGGGAAGAGTTCAAAATGTCTTCTCTAAGAAGACCTCCAGTTTTTCTATACTAATATATACTGCTTTTCAGTGAGAAGAAGTTATTTTGTACAGAGCAGAAGGGCTTCTATAAAAAGACCAGAAGGTCTTCAACAGGTCTTCTTATAGAAGACCTATAAGAAGACCTTCTGGTCTTCTATAAGAAGACTTTCTGGTCTTCTATAAAAAGACCTTCTGGTCTTCTATAAAAAGACCTTCTGGTCTTCAATAAGAAGACCTTCTGGTCTTCTTTAAGAAGACCTTCTGGTCTTCCATAAGAAGACCTTCTGGTCTTCTATAAGAAGACCTTCTGGTCTTCTATAAGAAGACCTTCTGGTCTTCTATAAGAAGACCTTCTGGTCTTCTATAAGAAGACCTTCTGGTCTTCTATAAGAAGACTTTCTGGTCTTCTATAAGAAGACCTTCTGGTCTTCTATAAGAAGACCTTTTGGTCTTCTATAGGAAGACCTTCTGGTCTTCTATAAGAAGACATTCTGGTCTTCTATAAGAAGACCTTCTGGTCTTCTTATAGGTCTGGAGACCTTCTGGTCTTCTATAAGAAGACCTTCTGGTCTTCTATAAGAAGACCTTCTGGTCTTCTATAAGAAGACCTTCTGGTCTTCTATAAGAAGACCTTCTGCTCTTCTATAATGAGACGTTCTGCTCTTCTACGAGAAGAAGACCTTCCGGTCTTCTATAAGAAGAGCTTCAACTATTCCAGAAGAAGAGTTTGCGATCTTCTAAAAGAAGTCCTTCAACTCTTCTATAAGAAGTCCTTCGACGCTTCTATAAGATGACGAGCTCAAGTTTTCTTTGCTTCAAGTCTTCTTTAATGAGAAGACCTTCATCAGCTCTTCTATAAAAATACCTCTGTCAGTTCTTCTAAAAGATAAATCCCCTTCAGCTTTTCTATAAGGAGACATCCTTCAGCTCTTCTTATAAAAATCCTCCTTCAGCTCTTCTATAAGAAGCCCTTCTACAGTTTTTCTATAAGAATACTTCTTTCAGTTCTTCAATATGAAGATCTCTTTCAGCTCTTCAATATGAAGTCCTCTTTCAGCTCTTCTGTAAGAAAACCTCCTTCAGTTCTTCGATAAAAATACCTCATTCAGCTATTTTTCTATAAGAAGACCTCCATCAGTTTTTCGGTTCAAAGACCCCCTTCAGCTCTTTTATGTGAAGAAGATCTCCTTCAGTTCTTTTATAGGAAAATATCCTAACACTTTTTTTAGAAGATCTCCATCGGCTTGTCTATAAAAAGCCCTCTTTTAGTTCTTCTATAAAAAGACCTTTTCTATAAGAAGGCCTCCGTTCAGCTTTCCTATAAGAAGACCTCCTCCAGCTCCTCCCTAACAGAAGGCCAATCTTCTAAAGGAATTCCTTCTACTCTTCTGTAATATATACCCTCAATTCTTCAATGATAATACCTTCTGATCTGCCATGTGAATATTTTTAACTCTTCGATGCGAATTGCTTCTGGCCTTCTATGAGAAGCCTTAAGAAGAACTTCTAGTATTTTTAACATGACCTTCTGTAGAATTACTTGCGTATTTCTCTTGCGTGCACTGTCATCCATAATTTGCATCTGTCTATAAAGCCAGACTCCTCGGCCTTACCATATGGGTGATTGGTGCCTCATACATACCATCACACCATACTTTGGATAACTAGCTTCTGCTATTCCTCCGTACATGCATGCCATGTATTTCTCTATATCTTTATTTTAAATGGCACTTGATTACCGAACAAATCGTGGTTATCATCATCATAACAGACAACAACAGCAGCAACAAGGCATCAACAATAATGGCATTGTAGACATCATCAGGAATATTATCAACTACTTCATCATCATAGTCTTCATTGTCATCCTTCCATCCTCTTGTCATCGTCATGATGTCAAATGAGCTGATTTGACTTTTCTTTCCCCATATCTCTCTCCTCTCAACACTATCTTCCACTTCCATCGACATTGACTCTACTCTTCACAGGCAAAGATCCGATGACTGTTATTCAGTAGCAACAGCATCAATATTATCGTTACCCTACAGCCCTTTAACATTCGTGTTGTTGTTGAAATGGCTCCTTCAGCATACTTTTTGTCGCATACAAAAAGGCAGCAGCAATAACAACAACGACTGGAAGAACATTGAGCAGGATATGTTGCCTGATAAGCGAAGAGGATAACATGTGGAAATGCGTTCGCTGCTACGATTTTATGAAATTGAGATATACAAAATGAAATAACAACACAATTTTTGCTACATTCGCTTTTCTGTGCATCCCAGCTCCATTGGAGGACTATTTTTTGGAGGGCCATCACACATACGAACCGAGAAAATTGACATTCGATATTGTTATTTACTTATGAATGACATTTTAGAATGGTAGCAAATTTTCTATTCAATCAATATTTTATTTACTCTGGTTGATTTAATTTCAAATAAGGTAGTTTCAAAGCTCTCCTAATGAAGTAGTTTCAGTCAGGGTAATGGTTAGGAAATTGTATGGAATGATTGTAGAAAATAGGAAAATATTGTATATATATTCGAAAAGAGAATTGAAAAGGATATATCGATCTTAAAAAATAAAATGTTGATGATGTTTAATAAATAATATGAACAAGTTTCGAAACCAATTAATAATAATAAATAATATGAACACTTTGGGATTTCCAGGTTGTTATCTTTTGAAAGGGAACACGTTTTCATATCAAAAGTCAATGCGGTCTACTACAGGACTCCATATGAAGTCCAGACATTTTGGTTCGCTAAAGAAGTTACATTTGTTTTTAAATTAGATGTCTAAGAAGTCATTATGATCTTCTCTATAACCTAAGAAGACCTCTTTCATAATAATACCTCATTCAACTCTTATATAAGAAGACCTCCTCCGCCTCTTCCATAAGAATACCTCATTCAGCTCTTCTATAAGGAGGCCTCATTAACTTCTTCTATAGGGAAACTTCCTCCATATCTTCCATAAGAAGATCTCCTTCAGCTCTTCCACAAAAATACCACATCCAGTTATTCTATTTGAAATCTTCCTTCAGAGGACCCTGTGGTCTTCAATATAAATATCTTCACGTATTTTATACTGGTCTACTATGAAAATACATTCTGACCTTTTTCTTTATAGTTTTCAAGAAATAGACCCTCTGTTCTTTAATGAAAAGTCTGTCTGTTCTGCTAGGCGAAGACCTCCTCGTCTTCTATACGAAAAGTCTATTGGGCCTACTAACACTTCTTATGAAGTCCAGATATTCTGGTCAATTCAAGAAGACCTAAGAAGTCATTCGGGTCTTCTATAAGACCTTCTCCACCTCTTTCATAAGAATACCTACTAGAGCTCTCCTGTAAGAAAACCTCCTCCACCTCTTATATAAGAAGATCTCCTTCTGGTATTTTATAAGAATAACATCTAGTCTACTATTAACAGACATTCTGGACTTAATTAAGAAGAATTCTGATCTTTTACAAAAATATTTTCTAGTCTTCGATAGATAAACCCTCTGTTATTTAATGAAAAGACCGTCTGGTCTCCTCGTCTTCTATGCGAAAAGTCTATTTGGTCTTCTGTAGGACTTCTTCCGAATTCCAGATATTCCAGTCCGTTAAAGAAGAAGACCTATTTGTTCTAAAATTATAATTATATGAAGTCATTTGGGTCTTCAATAAGAAATTGTTCATGCCTTCTATACCAACCCTGCCTTTTGTTTGGCAGAGTTGGTATAGAAGACATGAACAATCTTTCTCATTTATTATACTTTCTCATCTGGTCCTTTCGATGGTGTCCTTCTTGCCATCTTCTAGGTAGATCTTCAGGTCTTCTATAGAAACCGTGTTTGGTATTTTATATAAAACCCTATATGATAGTTTACAGGTCGTAAATTGCCAGACCTTGGGATCTTCCATTATTTTGATTTTCTATAAGAAACACTTCTGGTTTTATTTTTTGAAGGTAATTTATAAAAGAAACTACTGAACTTATATTCTTCTATGGACCTGGTGGTCCTATTTAATATGTTCTTCTTGACTTCTGAGGGCAGACCTTTAGGTCTCCGAAATAACTTTTTGTTATTTTATATGAAGCCCTATATGGAGTTTCTTTGGCTCTCTGGAATATGGCATTCTTGCCTTTTTCTAGGTAGATCTTCAGGTCTTACAATTGTAAATCTTCAGACCTTCTTCTAGTCTGTTATGAGAACAACTTTCGTCTATAAGAAGACCTCTTGGTCTCCTATCAGAAAACTTTCTATGAAAAAGATTGTCTTCTATATAAAGAAGTCCCTCATGCTTTCTATACGAAGATTTCCTTTGTTTATACGTAAAAAGAAGTCCTACAGGGTTTTAATAAGAAGAACTTTTGGCTTGTACAAGGGAACAGATCTTCTAAAAGAATGATAACGGTTTCATGCCGTATGTATGAGAAGAGGTTTTCTAGTCTTCTATAAGTAAGCCTTCGAATTTTCTTTATATGTAGTATTCTTCAGTGATATTTTCAGGTTTTTGTAATAAGACCTGCTCGACTTCTATAAAAAGACCCTCTAATCTACAATACTGGTCTTCAGTATTTTATAAAATGAACATCCGGTCTACTATGAGAAGAACCCTCTGGTCTCATGCAAGAAAGCGTTCTGGTATATGGTCTATAATGAGAAGAACTTCTGGACTTAGTAAAGAAAATATTCTGGTTTCCTACCTTCATGGTGTAGACATTTTTTCTTCTATAAGAAAGCCTTCTAGCCTGACGAAGACTTTCTGGATTTAACTAAGAAGACCTTCTAGTCTCATAATCTTCTGAAAGACAATTTTTCTTCTATAAGAAAGCCTTCTAGCCGTCTATAAATATGCCCTATGCTGTTCTATAAGAAGAACATCTCGAGAATATCTTCTGCACTTCTAAACAAATCCTGGTGAGAAGCCCTTCTGGTCTGCTGTAAGAAACCCCTTTGCTATTTATACGAATACCTTCTAGTCTTCTGTAAACATATCCTCTGTTCTTAAATGAGGAGGTGTCAGTCTTCTATGCGAATACCTTCTGCACTTCTTAAAAAGTCCTGCTGAGATGCCCTTATGGTTTGTTATAAAAAGACCTTCAACCGAATAGTCTTTAATTTGGAATTTTGAGTTTACATTGGTTAGATTGGCTCTCTACAAATATATGTCCACATTTGAGGATAGCTCTCATATAACGATAGCCTTGATTATTCGGTATGCTGGGGCGTTTGGGGAAGTTTTCAGCCGGATTAAGGGTAATTTCCCATGGCGTAGAAAATCTCTCCACCATAAAATGATCGATATCGTACCACGTTTGAGGATAGCCCTCTTATAAAAATACCCCCATTATTCGGTATTTTGTGGACTTTAGTCAATTAGGCACCTCCCTTGACTTCTACAGAACAAATGCTGGTCTTTTTTTGACGGAAGTCGTTATAGTCTTCAGTAAGAAAAACTTTTTTTTAAAAATACCTTTTGGCTTTCAATAGGTTGTAAGTTCTTATTCTATTTTACTGGTAGGTGTAGTAGCTTTTATAGGAAAATAAATTTTGTATTATTAAAAACTTTCGATTTTCTTGTAGCCTCTCTATGGAAAACATACTGGTCTTATATAGGAAAACCTTTTAGTCTTCGGGACAAGATCTAAAAAATGTTCTGCTCTCTTTTAGTTATATAGTCGCATTATATGTGATTTTTATTTTGCTTTAAGTCCGCTTTCATATTAATTAAAACCCTTAATTTTCATCGGCGTATTTTCTTCTTCTTTTGCATCCCACACTTATAACACTGTCCCCTGAGCCGTGATTATATTTTTGTAGCTGCATATGGCGATACTGGTCATGTGCATCTTCATTCTTTGTTTTGCATTCTTTATTTGGGTTGATGTTGTATTTGTTATTTTCAATATATTTTTTAATTATCCCCATAAAAATGTTCATACAGAGGCTTTTTTATTCTTGCACTGATTGCACTTCATCATAAAACTTTGATTTATTCATTCCCTTTTTTAAATATTTTTTTTTGTGTTCGAATAATCAAAGAGGGACAGAGAGACGGACAGACTGTTCAGAACTCATTGCTGCCAGTGTATAAAGTTCAAAATCGTTGGTGTTGAATGTTTTGTCTGTCCGCCAATCTGGCCATTGGATTGAGCGATGATTGTAGTGTGGTTGTGTTGGTTATGCTCGCTTCATCAGCTTTATCAGCGGATCACGATTTGATCTTTTAATTGTCGATGACGGCGAAGACTATCTGGACACAACACAAAGAACAGAAGTTAAACAACTTTTTCATTTGATTTCTTTGTAAGTGTGGTTGTGGATGTGCTTCCCCCCAACTCCCTACTCTCATTTGGGATTGATGATAACAACTTCAACTTCTTCGGTGACCAAGTTTTTTTTTCTTTTTTGTTGGGAATGTTCTATCGGGGGGATTCTTTATTTACTTTAGTTTTTTGTTGTTTCGACTGTTATTTTCATTGATGATTTCGAGTATTTTTCTTTTGACTTTGGGTAGAATTTTTTTGTTTTTATTAACTGAAGTCATTATTCTCAGCCCGTGATTTTTGTTTGTCTGTTGATTTGATGATAACTTTAACCGCAGACAGTCAAACCCTTACTTCATCCATTAAAAAGGGGTCATGGCTTTGATGGATTCCCTCCGAAAAAAAAAAACAGAGTGAAGTAATAAAATTTCAACTTAAAACTTTATGGTTCATCATGTTGATAAGGGGGAAGAACATGAAGAGGTCTTTTATATTTATTTTTTTTTGTGTTGAGGAGTTAATGAAGTCTTCTGAAAACTTGTTCTCCTCCTCCCATCCCCTCTTTGGAATTACAATTGAACAATTAATGATTGTGTGAATTTGTTTAGTTTTTTTCTTTAATTTCTGTGGTCGTTTTAAAGAAGAACATTTTGATTTTGGTATTGTGAGAAATTCTAAAGATTTCTGCTCGAGGGGGGGAATGCGGCTTTGTGCTATGTCTGTCCTGATTTGGGTTACAAGATAAGACAATAATTTCATTTAATTTTAATTGATTTAATTTAATCAATTGTTGAATTAGTAAGAAAGTCAAGGAAGAGGTAATGTCGGGTTTGTATCTTACATTCCTTCGAGATATTGTGGAGATGGAGAGCACGGAGATTAAGAAAAAATTAGAAGTTGCATTATGGGTCAGTAATCTATATTTCTGGGCAAAACCAAATTTTTAAAGAAGGCGTGGATTTTTAAAGAATATTTTTTCTAGGATCATCTAAGGATGGATTTTTATACCCTTCACCACACTGTGGTACAGGGTATTATGTGCATATGTTTGTAACAGACAAAAGGAATCGAGATAGACCCATGGTTCCTTTTGAGAATATGCATAGAATCACTTTCTGAGTCGATTTACGCATGTCCGTCCGTCCGTCCATCCGTGTATTTTTGTTGACAAAGTACAGATCGCTTTTATGATCCGATTTGGATGAAACTTGGCACAGCTCACTTACTTGGCCCAAGGACGAATCCTATTGAAATTGGGAAAAATCGGTTCAGATTTAGATATAGCTCCCATATATAGTTTCGCCCGATTTTAGGTAAATGGTGCACCAAAATCCCTAAAAATCATTCGATTTGCACGAATTTTGGCATAGCGTACTGAATGAAGTCTAGAATGACGTGAGTAAAATTTCTTGAAAATCGGTTCAGATTTAGATATAGCTCCCATATATAATTTCGCCCGATTTTAGGTAAATGGTATGCCAAAGTCCCTTATATCTTCAGATTTGCACGAAATTTGGCATAGCGTACTGGATTGAGTCTAGAATGATGTGAGTAAAATTTCTTGAAAATCTGTTCAGATTTAGATATAGCTCCCATATATAGTTTCGCCCGATTTTAGGTAAATGGTGCACCCTAAAAGTCATTCGATTTGCACGAATTTTGGCATATCGTACTGAATTAAGTCTAGAATAACGTGTGCTAAGTTTCTTGAAAATCGGTTCCGATTTAGATATAGCTCTCGTATATAGTTTCGCCCGATTTTTGGTAAATGGTGCACCAAAATCCCTATATATCTTTCGATTTGAGCGAAATTTTGCAGAGTATACTGAATTGAGCCTAGAATACCGTGTGTCAAATTTCGAGAAAATCGGGCCAGAGTTAGATATAGCTCCCATATATATTTTCGTCCGATTGAATGTAAATGGGGCACCAAAGTCCCTATATATCTTTCTACTTGCATAAAATTTGGCATATGGTACTGAATTAGGTCCAGAACGACGTGTGTTAAATTTCGAGAAAATCGGTTCAGATTTAGACATAGCTCCCATATTTAGTTTTGACCGATTTTATGTAAATGGTGCACCACGTCCGATTTTAAGTAGGACGCAAAATATGGACATTAGGAACAAAACCTGCTGAAATTAGTACAATATACCCCTTCTGTTAGCATGCATTCGTTTAATATACCCATGGTGGTGAAGGGTATCATATAGTCGACCCCGTCCGACTTTACTACTTTCCTTACTTGTTAAAGAATATTTTTTTCAGGGTTGCATCTAAGGCGGGGATTTTTAAAGAATAAAAAAATAAAGGATCATCTAAGAGGTGGATTTTTAAAGAATATTTTTTTCAGGGTTCCATCTAAGGGGTGGATTTTTAAGGAATATTTTTTCAGGGACCAGACAATTTGTTCAAAATTTTTTTTTTAATATTTGCCAACTTTTTTGAAAATCCAATTAAATATTGACACCAATGAAATAACGGTAAATGTTCCAATACACCAATGAATAACGGTAAATTCCCATCATTTCTGTTGACTCGTTTTTAATTTCTTAGAATTTTAATTAAAGATTTTACTTTTGTTTGCATGGAGAACAACAGCTCGGCAAGAGGATGGTGGGACGGACGTAAGAATGAATGGCTAAACAAGTTGCAGACACAAAGACAATAATGTCCATCCATCCAGTCTTGTCATACAAATGGCAAAACAATGAATTCAAATTTTTTAATATGAAAATGTATGGATGCAATATGAATGGTTGATTGGGGGGTGGGGGCGGAATATTCGAATGCATACATTCATACTGTCTGTGCTGCGAAGATTCCAAGGAAAAACAATTTTTATAATTATATTTTAATTGAAAGCAAAGTGGTAAAAATAACAGGGCAATGTCATGTGAAATTCATTTCAGATGCAGGAAGACACAACCAGAATTTAATTATTGCTGGTGCTGGTGATTGCAGTTCTAGCCATTTTTGGTGGAACACAATGACATGACTCACACACACACATGTGTGGGAGTAGCCAGCCACAAGTGGGCGGGGAATTAACAAAGAAATTTTCGCAATCTTGATGGTCTGACTAAATTTTAAGTTTTTTTTTCTGTCGATAATCAGGAGGATAAGGAAAACATGAACATGTCGTTGATAATTACAAAAGAGGGTATGACGATGTGCTACGTTTTTACACACCTTATTTGACAAAAAAAGGAAATAAAACTGACCCTTGTTCTTTGTTACCGTTACGTGTTTGCATTGTCATCAAACGAAAGCAATATCCTGAAATTTAGAACATGCACCGTTTACACGCAACAGTGTGGACATATTTACGTTACCACATCACGCCTATGGGTCAGATCGGTCAAGCAAAAATATTTGTCAAGAGATCCATTGTTAAAAATATTTTTATCCACGACTAAAAAAATATTTTAATCCACGGATAAGTCTAGTCAGATAGTTATGCCTAAGGCTCCGATAGTACTTAAAAAATATTTTTGAAATTAAGGAATATTTTTTCCAGGCTCTATAAAAGGCGTAGATTTAAAAAAAAAAACATTTTTCCTGGCTCTATATAAGGCTTAAATTTTTTAAGGAATATTTTTTCCTGGCTCTATATAAGGCTTAAATTTTTTAAGGAATATTTTTTTCAGGCTCTATATAATGCTTGGATTTTTAAAGAAAAATCAAATTGAGGGGATAAGAACTCGATGTTATGGCATATGATTCACCCAGAACCCTGCAATATTAATTGCTATAATTTTTATTAGTATTTGGTAAGTCCCAGCAAAAAATCTGTTGTTTCTAAATTACTAATCAATTTCACATTCAATGAAAATTCGCTTGAAATTCTTCTTTAAGCAATTCCCGAGTTGATCAAATTTTCCAGCAATGCTTATTTCATTGCAAATGTTCTTCAATCGCAATCAATTGCAAAACCAACAACAATTCTACGAATGGGTCAATAAATTGCATTTGATTTTTTTTTTTTTTTGTTTAATAAACTCATTGAATATTCTATCGGCAGTCACTTGGCAAAAGGTGTATCTATGTGTGCGCACCATATATGCAGTCCAAGAATTGGAACTTGGGACTTCCACTTTCATTGCAGTAATTTGTTTTTGTTGATGGTGTTGTTGTTGTTTGAAAATGAATAAATATTTATGTTGAAATAGAAAATCGGAATATACAGACAATTGGTGTTCGTTTGGTGCTGCGGTGTGGTCATTTAATAGACTAACAGATTTTTTTGTATGTAAACATATTGTAGTTTTGTATATTTCCTATTTATAAACAAATATATAAACTGTGGAATATCAACAAAGTTCAAAAATATGGTCATTCTTGTAGCGAAGATAGTGAGCTCTTTAGATTTTTAAAGAACATTTTTCTGCCATCTATAGAAGGCTTAGATTTTAAATAATATTTTTGCCTGCCTCTATAAAAGGCCATGACCTTAAAATTCTGCTAGGAGGTTTTAATGCAAAAATCGGAAGGGAAAATATGTTTGGTCCCACCGCTGGAAAATTCAGCCTCCGTGAAGAAACATCCGACAACGGCATGAGGTTGATTGACTTCGCGGCAGCAAAAAACAGGGTAGTTAGCAGCATCAGATTCAAGCATATCGATATACACAAGACCACCTGGATTTCTCCTGATCAAGCAAAGATAAATCAAATTTGCCATGTTGTGATAGATGTTCGATCGATAAGAGGAGCGAATATCGATTCGAACCATTACCTTGTGGATGCCAAGGTTCGCACCCGTCTTAATGTAGCAGAGGCCTACTCCGCTCAACTTAACCACCTGCAATCACTACTTGTTCCGATAATGGGTACCAAAAACGACCCATGGCACGATCAGGAGTGTCGTAATGCTACTGACGTGAAAAACGCAGCGTTTAGGGCAACCATGCAGGAGAATTATCGGGAGAAATGGAGAGAGAAGAAACGTGTTTTCAGAAAAAAGAAGAAAGAACAAGAAAAACGTGAGCCTGAGCAAATCGAGATATACAGGAGTCCGAATGAAGTCCGGAAATTTTACCAATGAGTAAAACACCAAACCGAAAGCTTTGGTGCAGGCACATCCTCCTGTAGAGATGATGAAGCAAACATGTTTGAAGCTTCTGGTATCAAATAGTGGCGGTGAAGAAGGTACCCCAGAACCAATAGTAGATGACGGTGTAGAGTGTTTACCACCTAGCCAAGATGAGGTCAGAATAGCAATCAATCGGCTGAAGAATAATAAAGCAGCAGGTGCCGATGGGTTGGAGCATGTATGGAGCATGCATGCTGGTAAGGAGCATGTACCAGCTGATTAGTACAATTTGGCTAGAGGAAGGCATGCCCAATGATTGGAACCTCAGCATCCTGTGTCCCGTGCATAAGAAGGAGACAAGACGATATGTCCCAACTATACAGGAATAAATCTCCTTCCCATTGCATATAAAGTGCTAGCCAGCGTGCTGTGTGAACGACTGAAGCCAATGGTCAATGACATTATTGGACCATATCAATGCGGCTTCAGATCTGGCAAGTCCACCATTGACCAGATTTTCACTCTGCGCCAAATCCTGGAAAAGACTCACGAAAAACGCATCGACACATACCACCTATTTGTCGACTATACAGCCGCATACGACAGCCCTATCCGTTCAGACGTGTATAAAGCGTTTGGCATTCCTGCAAAATTAATTCTGCTATGCAGGATAACTTTAATAGGCACAAGATCAGCAGTTAAAGTCGGAAAGGACTTATCGGAGCTCTTTAATACCGAACGAGGATTCAGACAAGGTGATAGTTTGTCGTGTGACTTTTTTACCATCCTTGTGGAAAAGGTCATACGAAAGGCAAAGGTGAACAGAAATGGTATCATGTACACATGTTACTCGCCTACGCCGTTGGCTAGGTCATGTTGTGAGAATGGATGAAGATGCCCCAGCCTAAAAGGCATATAAAAGCGAACCAGCTGATGGGGAAGGCAAGATCAAGTGGAAGACAACATTGTCGAATATGATCTTTCAAACTGGAAAAACTGCACAAAAGACCGACGCGCCTGGAAATCTTTTTTAAGCTCGGCATATGGAACGAAAGTTTTGTCACAAGCCAGTTAAGTAAGTAAGTAACTATAAAAGGCGTAGATTTTTAAAAGAATATTTTTCCAGGCTCCATATAAGGCGTTGTTTTTTGAAGAATATATTTCCAGGATCTATATAAGGCGTAGACTTTTAAAGAATAAGTTTCCTGGACTCTTTATTTTATTTAATTTTTATACAAGTGAAAATGTTTCCAAATCATCACAAGTTACCTAATAACTTCACTTAATTTTTACACATTTATTTAATTTTGTTATTTATTATATCGCCAAAATAATTTATGTAATATTTATTTAAATAATTATAAATAAATTGTTACTAATTACTGTTAATTTAGTTGTTCAACAAAAATATACAATTCATCAAGTCGACAAATGTCCATCATACCTGACGCCGATGTCAACAGCAACAACAACAACACACCACTGCATGTAAAACATGTTGTTGTTATTGTTAATTTCGTTAAATGAGGTTTATTGGTGTTTGCTTTGAAATTGTTTTTCTTTTTGTTTGCCTCATGTCTGTAATTACAAAAACAGTCGAAAAAGAAGAAGCAGAAAAAAACAAAAACAATCCAAAAATTGCCCTAATATTACAAAGTTAATAAAAGTGAAATTTCCCGTTTATTTTGTTTTTTTTTTTTTTTTAATTTTTGCCAAGCTAAGGTTAACAGACATATCGTGTGTCCGTCTGTCCGTACATTCATTGTGCCATGAACAGCCAACATTTATTACATTTGTTTGAAACACAAGAAACGACAACAACAACAACAACTGCCACTGAACGACGACTAACTTTTGCTCCGACTCAAGCCGTTGAAAGAAGACTGACTGTTAACCTGCCTCAGCGGCCAGCTTTTGGAGGTACTTGCCCACGTTGCTGCTGCTGCTACTAAAATGTACTTACAGTTGGCTTAAGTGTTGTAATCGCTTAAGTAAGGCAGGCACACAAATTATTATTATAACGTTATGGATGTGTAGAAATATAACAAAACAGATGTGAGAGTGTGTGTGTGGATCTACATACCCACACACACTCACATTCCACATGGCAGTCTGCATGAATTAACTTAGAAATTATGAGGTCTAAACTCATTAATGTTTTAATTATGTTGTTATGAACCGTCTAACACTTGGCGTTGGCCGTAAATGGTGGACCGCTAACATGAATGGCCTGGCTGCAATAACACGAACAACAGCAACAACAACAACAAACACTACAGCCAAGGTATTAACATTTTAACATGCCATTAGAAGAGGTAAGCAATGATGAAAACTTGGCTTCTAGTTCACCTTTTTCGAATTTATATGTGTCGACGTTATTTTTATTCTAATTTTCTTCTTTTGTTGTTGAATTATTTTACGATTTTCCATATTTCTGGTTGAGTGCAAGATAAGCTTAATAGATAGATTTTTAATATACCACTTTAAAATGAAATGAAAAGTGGTTTCTCTGTACCGGAAATTTTTGGTTGAAAAGTGAAATTTTTCTTATGGAGAAAATAAAATTGGAAATTGAAATAAACAGGTTAGTCTAATATTAAATTTGGTAAGGCAGAACTCAGGGAAAATGTTATAGAAATATAACAACAACTATGATTTTTGGGCTCATTATAAGGCACGGATTCTTTAAGAAAGTTTTTGTATTTCAGTAGGTCTAAAAATAGATTTTTGAAATAATATGTGTCCGGACACAACATGGGGTATACATTTTTAAAGCATAATGGCGTAGATAAGGCCTGTATACAAATTTTTAAGGAATATTTGTATACAGGCTCTATATAAGGTGTTGCTTATTAACGATAATTTCTCTAGGCTCTATTTGAGGAGTAGATTTTTTAAAGATCATTTTTCTAGTCTCTAGATAAGGCAGAGATTTTTTAAAGATTATATTTTTAAGGCTTTCGATAAGGACGTAGATTATTTAAATAATATTTTTAAAAAACCGTCCTCAATATAAGGCGTAGAGTTTTTAATGAATATTTTCCTTCCACACTAAAGATTTAGATTTTAAATTTATATTTTTCAAACTTTATAGAAGGCGTAGAATTTTAAAGAATATTTTATCAAGGCTTTATTTAAGGCTTAGGGATTTAAGAGAATATTTTTCTAGGCCCTATCTAGGCGTACATTTTTTGTAGAAAATTGTTTGCGTTCCTTAGACGGCGTAGATTTTTTAAAACATATTTCTTTGGCTCCATAGAAGGCGTAGATTTTGTAAAAAAAAAAATACTTTTCGGGCTCCAGATAAGTCGTTGATTGCTTAAAAAGTACTTTTAGGGCGCTGTATGTGACGCAGACTCTGTTGGGCTCTGTATGAAGCGTAGATTTTTTAAAAAAAATATTTTTAGGCTGCGCATATTAAAAAAAACATTGTTCGGACTCTGTGTGAGGCTTAGATTTTTTAAAGAATATATTTTTGGTTCTGTATCAGGCGTAGATTTTTTAAAGAATATATTTTTAGTTCTGTATCAGGCGTAGATTTGTATACGCTACACAACTATGTTGTCAGGGTATTATAGCTTTGTGCAGATACAAGAGTTTGTAAAGCCACGAAATATTGGTCCTAGACCCACCTTTAAGTATAACGATCGTCATATCTCGACTAGCTGAGTCAATATAGACATGTGTGTCCATCCGTCCGTCCGTCCATTATAATTTCTAAACACTATACAAGCCACAGTTATGGACCAATCTTCACGAAATTTTGCATGTAGGATGGATTCTGGCCAATGAGGATCCTATGGACCAAATATTTATATTTTGTAGTTTTTTTCTGGTTGCTCCAGAGACCCCAATTATGGTGCTTAGGTATTCAGATATTATTTAATAAACCATTACCACACTAGAGGGCGGAAATATAGCGCTGATCGCTTTGAAATGTTCAATGCCTATAATTTTTGGTGATGATCAGATAATAATTTTGGGGTGAAGGGTTGTACTGAATATGTTGGTAATATTCGGAAAATATGTCAGTGTATGGAAGAAGTGCTGCTGGCTGGTCACGAAATATCACCCATGCTCGGAATAAAAATCCGGAGAAAGATAGAGTTCTGTGGTAGTTGTGTATGGTATCGTATGGTCGGCCCCGTCCGACTATACTGCTACGCTCACTGGTTTAAAAAATATTTTGAGGGCTATGTATGAGACATAGATTAAAAAAAGATTTTTTGTGCTCTCAATAAGGCGTGAATCTTTTTAATGTAGATTTTCTGAAGAATTTATTTCCGGTCATTATATTTAGTATATTAATTTAGTTTTTCGAAGCTCTGGGCTCCACATAAGGCGTAGTTTATGTAATGAATATTTTTCGGGACTCCACATAAGGCGTCGAGCTTTTAGATTTTTTAATGAATATTTTTCGAGACAAGTGTAGATTTTTTAAAGAATAAAATTCATAACTCTACCAGAGTTCTTCAAAAATTCTGTAGAAATCTACGCCTAAGCTCTGGTAGAGTTCTTCAAAAAATAATTTTTTAGAACACCCACTTTCAATTTTACTAATTAAAACCAACGATTTCATAATTTTGATTCTCAAAGAAATTCTATATCCTTTCATTTTCATATCTTCAAGGAATACAGATGTTCCTTTGAAATTGGCAAAAAACACACACACGTTTGTATGTTAATAAATTCTAAATCTCATATAGAAAAAATGTTTATATCAAAGCGATTCTCAAACCTTTTTTTCGAATATCTTCTATTGGGAAATACATTTCAATGAGTTTCTAATCCCTCAAGTAATAAAACTGGGCTAAGTTATGTTTGTTTGTTGTGATTCAAAGAAAAATATTGTGAGGATTTTCATCTTTGTGTGCGTATGTTTGTGTGTGTGTTTGTGAAAATGTCATTTTGACAAAAAGGCTTCAGGGGAAATAAACTAAAATATTACACATTTTTTCATTTGGACTAAACAAACGTTTTTTGTTCAGGTCCCCCGCACGCAGCCTCTGGGTTTGAAAATTACAAAACTACAACTGTACCATGGTCAAAATCACACTACACACTCACTCTCACACACGTAAAACAACATGTTGCCATGAGGCAACAGAAGTCAGTCAGTCAATCAGACATTTAGGTTTTTGTGACATTGTTGCATTACACATTTGCAAAATAAAATAAAAAAGTATACACACAACCTTAGCATCTGACACAACGACCCTCTGCCTCCGACCACCACCACCATAGCCCCAAACACACAATTTGTTTTATTTAACCCAAAGGTGGGATAATAAAATCTTTATAAAAATTCAAAATGCAGGTGAAATTCAAATAGGAAAACAAACAAAATCCACCGAAACCAAACATTTTATATATCACTCTCTGCCCTTTCTCCCCAGAGAAAGGGGGGCAAATGTCATGTTAGTGGAGAAATACATTGCCGTGCATCATGAGGTTTAAGTCCTACATGTGTTTTTTGTGTGCGGTGTTATTTACACTATGGCCAACTACAACAATTCCACTCACTCACAACAACAACTATCGTACACTGTTACCAATTTTTGAGCAACAACTCAACTGCAGATTTCGTTGATGGCTAAGTACCAAGAGGCTGGGCAGGCGAACAGTGGTGTGTAGGATAACTTAATGGGAGTCTTTATGAGTGGGCTAAGAGGAGTCGTTATAAACGAACTGAAGAAGGTCTTCAACATATTCGTTAAAAAAATCTAGCATTTTTATAGGCCTTGAAAAAAATATTCTTTAAAAAATCTACGCCTCTTATAGGCCGAAAAATTATTCTTTAAAAAATCTACGCCTCTTATAGGCCGAAAAATTATTCTTTAAAAAATCTACGCCTTTTATAGGCCGAAAAATTATTCTTTAAAAAAAATTCACGTTTCTTATTGGCCTTGAAAAAATATTTTTTGAAAAAAACACGCCTTAGGCTTTGAAAAAATATTTTTTGAAAAAAACACGCCTTAGGCTTTGAAAAAATATTTTTTGAAAAAAACACGCCTTAGGCTTTGAAAAAATATTCTTTAAAAAATCCACGCCTTAGGCTTTGAAAAAATATTCTTTAAAAAATCCACGTCTTGGTCCTTGAAAAAATATTCTTTAAAAATCCACGCCTTATAGTAGGCCTTGAAAAAACATTCTTTAAAAAATCCACGCCTTATAGTAGGCCTTGAAAAAACATTCTTTAAAAAATCCACGCCTTAGGCCTTGAAAAAATATTCTTTAAAAAATCCACGCCTTAGGCCTTGAAAAAATATTCTTTAAAAATCCACGCTTCTTATAGGCCTTGAAAAAAAATCTTTAAAAATCCACGCCTTATAGTAGGCCTTGAAAAAAAATTCTTTAAAAAATCCACGCCTTATAGTAGGCCTTGAAAAAAAATTCTTTAAAAAATCCACGCCTTATAGTAGCAGCTGCATAAAAAATATTTAAAAAAAATCCACGCCTTATAGTAGGCCTTGAAAAAAAATCTTTAAAAATCCACGCCTTATAGTAGGCCTTGAAAAAAAAATTCTTTAAAAATCCACGCCTTATATAGGCCTTAAAAAAATTCCTTTAAAAAAATCCACGCCTTATAGTAGGCCTTGAAAAAAAAAATTCCTTTAAAAAAATCCACGCCTTATAGTAGGCCTTGAAAAAAATTTCTTTAAAAATCCACGCCTTATAGTAGGCCTTGAAAAAAATTTCTTTAAAAATCCACGCCTTATAGTAGGCCTTGAAAAAAATTTCTTTAAAAATCCACGCCTTATAGTAGGCCTTGAAAAAAATTTCTTTAAAAATCCACGCCTTATAGTAGGCCTTGAAAAAAATTTCTTTAAAAATCCACGCCTTATAGTAGGCCTTGAAAAAAATTTCTTTAAAAATCCACGCCTTATAGTAGGCCTTGAAAAAAATTTCTTTAAAAATCCACGCCTTATAGTAGGCCTTGAAAAAAATTTCTTTAAAAATCCACGCCTTATAGTAGGCCTTGAAAAAAATTTCTTTAAAAATCCACGCCTTATAGTAGGCCTTGAAAAAAATTTCTTTAAAAATCCACGCCTCTTCTAGACCTTGAAAAAAAATATTCTTTAAAAATCCACGCCTCTTCTAGGCATTGAAAAAATATTCTTTAAAAATCCACGCCTTTTGCAGAGCCCAGAAAAATATTCGTAAAAAATCTAGACCTAATATGCATCCTGAAAAAATTGTTTTTCGAAATACATATGGAGCCTAAACCACTGTCACAAATATGGGTTAGATTTTTTAAAGATTTTTTTCCGAATATTGTGAAGATTCCACCTATACCACTGTTCCATTAAGACATCAATGTGATGGCAGTTGAAGCTTGCTGCAGCTAAGCTATATAAACAAGAGATGAAATAAAAAAAAACACAACACAACAAGCGACCAACGAAACCTTGAACTTTAGAGAAAATGGCCTCGTCAAGGGATGCTTTAGATGGCGATGCAGTCATCATCACCATCAGTTTTGTATATGTTTGCTGGAGGATGCTGAAGAAAGGCAAATACTACAAGCAACACTGACTCTGTGTATGATCATAATGAAGGTTTGTGTTCTTCTTCGGTTTTGGATATTTTAACTGTTTTATTTTTTAATGTTTCAGCTTCATTGTTGTTGTTGTGTTTTTTCTGCTTCTTCTTCTGGGTATAGAAATGCAAGTTAATGGCACCAAAAGTCAATATACGTGAGTGTGTGTGGAGAATATACCAAAAGTCAAATGTGGTCATATACCCATGTTGGAGTAGGTAACTGACATAAGGTGCACATGGACTCACTTATGGCTCTGTGCAAATTCAGGGCTCTTTGTTTTCTCTACTCTGAATAAATACGTTTTTTTTTGTTTTGGTTGATGGTGATGTAGAAAGGAGCTCCACCATTAAAAATGTATATAATAACGATGGTAATCGGCAAACATGTGTTTGTTGACATCTTTTTTTTAGGGTCCGTAATACATGGGTCCTCTGTACAGGCAGGGTACATAACAAGAGAATATTATTAGAATAACATCACCCACATGTTTTTTTTGGTTTTACTTAATTTCATGGCAGGATTATGCGTAGCAAACACATATAAGGATTGAAGGAAGGATGGTACTAAGGTGAAATGAGGACAGCGTAGTAGCAATAAAACAATTTATTAAATTTGGAAGGTTTGTGTAATGTTTGCTTAGTGTTATGCCAAATTAATGTAAATAAGCCACATGATGCTCTAAGAAAATGTACTTAGAAAGTGGCTTTAAAGCATGTGAAGGAATTTCAAACAAAACATTAAAAGGATGCATTGGGTAAGAAGCAGGATTGTTCTATGGGCGATCTAATGCCGGGAACCTTCATTTATAATCTGAAGACAACTGTTCTTTAAAGAAGAACTGAAGTAAGCCTTTACAGACAATCTGATGGAGATAATTTTGACAAAACATTTGTGCTGGGGTTTTCTAGTCTACTGATTGAAGAAAGTTATTATAGACGTATTGATAGGAATCTGAAACCACAACTTATAAGTCTAAAAGCAAGATCACATTGATGTCTTAATGAAAAAGTGACATTGATGGGATCTTCAGGAAATTGGAGACAACTTTATAAAAAAATACAAAGTCCTTTGACTCTGGGGAATTTTTTAGGCCTAGCTCTAAAGAAACATCATCGGTTGACCCCCCGGCATTTTGGGGGGTTTTAGACTTGTAACTGAGAAACTTCTGACTATTTCGAAATTGATAAAAAGTTCTGGAACAGGATTCCCAGAAGTTGGATTACTGTCTACGATAGAGCCCAAGGTTATTTGTGCTTGGAATATTTTCTTTCCCGATATTTCCCGATCAAACAACGAGGAATAAAATCGATCATTTTGTGATAGAGGGAAGGCATTCATATAGTGTTTTAGACGTTCGATCAATACAAGTAACGAATATCGATTCAGACCACTACCTTGTAGCAGCCAAGGTTCGCACTCGGCTTAAAGTAGCAGCAAAGGTGCGATGTAATGTAACACGGAATTTCGACTTCGAAAAGCTGCTAACATAACAGATACAGAAGCCTACTCCGCTCAACCTACCAACCTGCTTGATAAAAGCACTCCTTGTCCCGATTATATTATGGCAAAGAATTGTCCACACTTGGGTACCAACGACCACCATCAATAAAACCCATGGTACATGCCGCATTTGCTACTGGTGCGAAAAATGCAGCGTATAGGGCAACCCTGCAATTAGTAGAAACACGAAATGCGATGGAGTATTATCGGGAAAAAGGAGAGAGGAGAAACATATCAGAAAAAAAGAAAGAACAAGAAAAACGCGAGCATTTGCAAATCGAGATGTTCCGGTGTCAGAGTGAAGTCCGGAAATTTTACCAACGAGTAAAACACCAAACCGAAGGCTTTTGTGCAGGCACATCCCCCTGTAGAGATGAAGAAACCTAGTGATAGTTACGGATAGCGTGCTGAGGATCTGGAAAGAGCATTTTGCAAAGCTTCTGGTATCAAATAGTGTCGTTGAAGAAGGTACACCAGGACCAATAAAATATTACGGTATAGATTAAATACCACCTAGCCAAGATGAGGTCAGAATTGCAATTAATCGGCTGAAGAACAATAAAGCAGCAGGAGCCGATGGGTTACCAGCCGAACTATTGAAGACTGGTGGTCAGATGCTGGTCAGGAACATGCACCAACTGATTAGTACAATTTGGATAGAGGAATGCCTGCCCAACGATTTGGAAGCTCAGTATGCTGTGTCCCGTGCAAAAAAAAAAGAAAAAGACGATCTGTGCCATCTTTAGAGGAAAAAGTCTCCTTCCCATTGGATATAAAGTGGTATCCAGCGTACTGTGTGAACGACTGAAGCTAAATATCATTAGTACATGAAGCAGCACATGTTACTCGCCTACGCCGATGACATCGACATAATGGTTCGAACATTGCGAGATGTAAAAGCCACCTTTGAACAAATTGAGAGATAGTCTGCCAAAGTGGATTTGGCAGTAAATGGCGAGAAGATCAAGTTGATGGTATCAACGCGCAAGACGTCCAGTAAACTCGGACCAACTGTGGAACTTAAGAACTACAGCTTCAAGGTAGTCAACGATGTTATATACATCGGTACCGTCATATATAAAACTATTGACATCAGGTTTGCAATTCGAAGAAGAATAGTGTTGGCCAACAGATGCTACTATGGTCTGGGTAAGCAACTCAAAAGCAAGGCCACTTCTCGCCAGAGCAAACTCACACTCTACAAGACTCTGATACTACCCGTGATGTTATATGTATCTGAAGCATCATCGTGATGCAGATGAGACAGCTCTTGAAGTGTTTGAGAGGAAAATTCTCCGAAAGATCTATGGGCCGATCTACGTCGACGGTGAATATCGCCGTCGAATGAACCAACATCTGTTCTCAGACATTCAAATGGTCAGACTTATCGAGCTGCAGCGAATACGTTGGCTAGGTAACGTTGTGAAAATGGAAGAGGATATCCCAGCTCAAAAGGCATATAAAAGCGAGCTAACTGATGTTTCACGCAGAAGGGGAAGACCACGAATTCGATGAAAAGATCAAGTGAAAGACAACATTTTGAAACATGATCTTTCAAATTGGAAGAGCTGCGCACAAGACCGACGCGTTTGGAAATCTTTGTATAACTTTTACCGCACTGTGGTAAGATCACTTTCTGAGTCGATTTATGCATGTCCATTTGCATTTATGATGACGATATTATCTTCCGATTTTATGTAAATGATGCACCAAAGTCTCTATGCATCTTTCGATTTGCACGAATTTTGGAACAGCGTACTGAATTAAGTCTAGAATGATGTGTGCTAAGTTTCGTGAAAATCGGTTCAGATTTGGATATAGCTTCCATATATATTTTTCTCCGATTTTAAGACGATCCTCCCCTAGCAATTTGTATCTTCTTTTCATTTGAAAAAAAGGTTTCGCAGGTTAACAGATATGACATCATTTGGAAACAAAAAGTGCAATCAAGAAAAACCCCGACCCGACGAAATGCAAAGCAAAAAAAGATATTCCAAAAGAATTGACATTTTCCAAAAACAACAACAAAAACATAAACAACATAAAGAAAAATGTCATCATTCACACTTTTCAAAAATGTTACCTTCAATAAATACCAGCCGAAAAACTACTTTGCAGTACACACCTTTTGAACCTTGCAAAAGACTACATTTGCAACAACAATAGCAACACAAAAAACAGCAATCCATTGTCAGCTCTAGACACTGAATGAACAACAGATAGAGAGGGACGAAAAAAATGGTTAAATAACTACCCGCTTCCCAAACGCAGTCAATGGTAAATTGGAGAAGAACTATGATTATGGCTGGCAGAGATGAGATTCGGTCATGGTGGTTATGGCGATGATGATGATGGCTTTTTGTGATGCGATGCTGATGCCAATCGTGTGATGATGAAAATAATATTGCTGACTGACTGTATGACTGACAGTCAGTAGCTGTCGTTTCGCAAAAGTTTATCTGCTGATTTGTATTTTGTTGTTGTTTCGTTTCACAGAAAAACAACCTACAATATTGCGTCTGTCACAGAAAAATATTGACGGTGATGGTGTTGTCATCATCGTCATCATCCACATCACAATCCTTTGTAGTTATGACCCGGTACATGGTTAGACAGGGACAATGACATTGTCAATTTGTTACGAAACATACCATCAAAATCTACTCGGCTCAACTCAACTCTTTTCACCAGCTAACCAAACGACCGACCGCAAACAAACTTTCCTAGCTAGTGGCAGCAACAATCTAACGCGAACGCACTCATAGGCAGTCAGTCAGTAGTCATGTAATGGGATTTTGTTGGGAAAATTGGAAAAACATATATAGTTTTTGTGACACAGGCATAGATTTTGATGTAATTGACAGGGGCGTAGAAAATGGGGAAGCATATTGTGGACCTCCTAGAAATTCTAAGAATATTTAAATATTTTTAGATTCGAACATAAAGCTCCAAACCTTAAAAAATAAATTGGAATCAATCTCGAAGACAAGGTCTTAAACCCACAGCCCAACTTCCCACCACCTTAAAATTCTATCGAATCTCAAAAATTTTCCAAATCGAACATATATCCTTCTATCGAATATTTTAAGGCTAAATTCGAAGTCTAGTCGAAGTAAAAATTTTTCACACCCACGATCCTGATTATTTGGAGAATAATTTATTTGTTATTCTGGAGAGAGAAAATAATGTGACTTTGTGCGAATTTTTGTGAATAGGATGCTGGAAAAAGGGATGATCCAAATAGAAACAATACACTATGCCAATGGATAATCATACCCTTTTCAAATTCACATAATTAAGTTGAGCAAAGACACCCTCCGCCATCCCCTCCATCAATGTCTGTATGCTATGTAGAAATAATAATGAAACTATGCCTCCTCTACACCATAGATAGATGATTGATGAAGGTTAGCCAGACTGACAGCAGCCATAAAACTAATAACAATAATTTAATACCGAAAAGTAACCAAAATATTTAATATTAAATATAGTAAGTATTTTTAAATTTTAAGAAATAAACGTGTTTTTAACACCATAGAAACGCCCCGTGGTCTTCCAGCGAAAGTGGTGAAAATTCCCCTACAAAACAACACTTCTGATATTGGTGAGATTCAAACTCGAATTCCAAGTCGAAAAGGGAGATCAAGGCGGGCACAAAAATTTGAGGGGTACTATTATATGGGGGCTACCCTAAAAATTGGACCAAAATTAATAATTTTTTGTAGGAAAATAAGCTACCCAAACTACATAAAGATGTTTCCTCTCTACCTAAAATGGACTTTTTGCCAAAAAATTGGATTACTCTCCTTTAGTTCACCCTGGATATGCCTTGCAAAAAAATATTTCTTAAAAAATCCAACCTTAACGTTGGTACATATAGTCTTTAAAAATCCACACCTACGGCTCAGATCAACCTTTAAAATATTCTTCTTCAAAAACACTCAGCCAACGTCTCAGATAATCCTTGAAAAAATATTTATTTAATATGCCACGCCAAAGGGGTATTAAAGTATTCCTTTAAAAATTAAAATAAAAATTCTTGAAAAAATCCACTTTTGAAAAAATTGAAAAATATTATTTTAAAAGTCTACATCTTATTATTTTAAAAAAATTCTCAGAATGTTTTTAAATATAGACCTGAAAATATTAAACAAAAAAATTAAAAAATTTAATTTAATTAAAAAAATTATTCTTTACAAAACTACAAGAATATAGTTTAGATGGTCCTTGAAATAATAATCTTTGAAATAAATATTATTAATTGTTTTGTCGAGGACATTATTTTTCAAAATTTAAACCATTAAGGGGTTGTAGGTATTACCAATGAATATCATTTTAATGCTCAAATTTAATATCTCTTAAATTGCGTTTTTATTTTTTTTTTTTTCAATTTGCCATCAACGTCATTGACCGTTACGCTAAGCTGCACAATTTCGCGCCAAAATCGAATAAAAAAATTGAAACAGAAACTCAAAACTAACATTTGCTGCCATCATCTCATAGCTAGTTGGCTGTTCCATATGCGTGTAATAAGTTTTTTTTTTTGTACCATTGTTTTGTCCATTACACTTTTATTACGCTTTTGCTTCCATTTATGTTTAGTTTCACGTGAGTTTCTAAACTTTTCATGTTTTTCTTTTCGTGCTACACTTAAATTTGCTATTAAAAAATGAAAATAGCAAAACAAGGAAAATTTTTAAGTTTTGAACATTAAAAACCGTTGCATGCCGTGGCCGGACACACATTCAATTGTTGTTGATTAAAAATTAAAAAAAGTTTTAATTTTAAAATCAGCAGCAACAACTATAACGGCAACGTTAAAAAACCCACAACTAGAAAAGAATTTACATAAATGTTATTAATTGTTTAAAAAGATAGACTCTGAAAAAAGAGAAAACATGTAATTCATTTATGAAAATCATGGGTGGAAAAACTAAACGGAAATGTGAAAATTTGTATTTGTTATAGCAAATTTTGGATTATTGGACAGATGTTGCTTCCCTCACACATGGGAAATACGAGCGAAATTTTGAATATTATTTCAAAATCTTCCAGCAAGATTCCCAGAACTGTAATCGCAATTATAGGAATAAACACAGCGATAGAAATATTTTTATCTCATAGCTATCTTCCCTTAGTCCCTGTATTTCACTGCAGCATTCCTGTGTATTTTTTTCAGTTACATTACAATTAATTGTGTTCCTTCACATTTTTCATTTCATATTTTATTTACATTCCATTTAAATTCAATTAATCGTTCTATTTCCAAAATTATAATTTACACGCCAAACGTCATCAAAAAACGCTGCAATGGGCAACACTGTTGCTCTTGCACTTATCTCCCCAATTAGATGTCATCGATCTGTCAAGTAATTAGTCTTACGCATTTCTTCTTTACCTTCGGTTGTGCCATTAGTTCTTTCTTAAAGAAACCATTAAAATCACCACATAAAAACAAAGTTCTTGTAAATTACGTACTTGCAAAGTGTTAAATATAGTGTAGTTAATAAAATTATTAAATAATAATTATTAGTTATTTGCAAAAATTAATAATAAATCAATTTGGAAATGTGAATTTGCAATGTGCGTCACCAAACAAAAAAATGGCCCGTCTTGTTTGTGCATTGTTGGTGTCGTTTTCGTTATTCTCGGTTCTGTTGTGCCGTCGGTGTCGTCTGGTAATGTGTGTTCGTGCGTGTGTGTGACAAAGTCGTGTTTTTTGTGTAAACAAGAGATAATAACTCAACTGAGGCCGACTGAGAGACTTGGAGTCATCAGTGGCAGAGAACTGCAGTGAGAGAGACTTTGGGTATTTTGTTGTTGTGGGCCCCACAATGTGGAGTATGCAGTGCATAATAGAGAAAACAATGGAGGTGAGAGGTCATATATTATGGGCATGCAATATCACGCAATTAGCAATAAGGAAAAGGTAAGAATACTTATTATTTCTTTAATAGTTTAAAAGCAGATGAAGGGATATTATTAGATATTATTTTAGACTAAAAAAATTGTATTTTTATAAAGAAAACTTTAAATATAATTATTTGTTGTTGAATGCTGAAGGTTTTTTTTTACAAAATAAAAAAAACTATTAAAACAATAGTTAAAATCTACAAAAAAATATCTAAGCCTTCTTTAGTCCCTAAAAATATTCTTAAGAAATTAAGCCTTTTTAGTGGCTTAAAATATTCTTTAAAAAATCTAAGCCTCCCTTAAATCCTAAAAATATTCTTTTATAAATTTAAACCTTTTATAGCCCTAAAAATATTCTTAAAAAATCTTAGCCTTCCAAAAATATTTTTAAAAAAACTAAGTATTCCTTAAAAATATTCTTAAAAAAATCTAACCCTTTTAGTCCCTTAAAAAATATTATTTAACCAAATCTAAGCCCCCTTTTAGTCTCAAAAAAAAAAAAAAAAAAAAAAAAAATATTTAAAAAATCTAAGTCTACTTTTAGTCCTTGAAAAATATCCTTTAAGCCAAGCCAAGCCTCCTTTTTTACAGGGTCAGATAAAGTATTCTTTAAATAATCTCCGCCGTTTATTTTGAAAGTGGTTTAGTCAATTTTTCCTATATTGAGATCAGGGATGGTTCCTGTGACGAATTTTTAGGTTTTCGACTGTCAAAAAGTTGTAAACGTCGAAAAAGTCATATACCTGTATAAAATGTAATAAATGTAGTAAATTATTAATTAATTATTATTATTATTTTCAAGAATATATATTATTTCTACATATGTCTGACTATTCCTTACTAGAACTTATAAAAATGTCTAAATTTTTTGAGAAGAAAACTTTGAAATTTTATATGGATTTGAGTAAAACATGCTTAATTTCCAAATTGATTAATGGAAATAGGCATTTTGTCAAAAACCTAATCGATTTGGGTAGGTTTCCGACGGAAATGTATGTCATTTACGTCACTGTTTCTGACAGGTCATCTCTGATTGAGATATTTGAAGGGCTGTGTTTGGACTTAAACTACTATAAGGTCTGAAAAAATGCAAGCTCTATGATAGTCCCTAAAAAATATTCTTTAAAAGATCTACGCCTTTTGATAGTCCCTAAAAAACATTTTTTAAAAGATCTACGCCTTTTGATAGTTCCTAAAAGATATTCTTTAAAAGATCTACGTCTTCTGATAGTCCCTAAAAAATATTCTTTAAAAGATCTACGTCTTCTGATAGTCCCTAAAAAATATTCTTTAAAAGATCTACGTCCTATGATAGTTCCTAAAAAATATTCTTTAAAAGATCTACGCCTTGTAATGGTCCTTAAAAATATTCTTTAAAAGATCCACGCCTTATCGATGGTCCCTAAAAATATTCTTTAAGAAATCCACGCCTTATCGATGGTCCCTAAAAATATTCTTTAAAAGATCTACGCCTTCTGAAAGTCCCTAAAAATATTCTTTAAAAGATTTACGCCTTCTGAAACTACCTAAAAATATTCTTTAAATAATCTACGCCTTCTGAAAGTCCCTAAAAAATATTCTTTAAAAGATCTACGCCTTCTGTTAGCCCCTAAAAAATATCCTTTAAAAGGTCTACGCCTTCGGAAAGTCCCTAAAAAATATTCTTTAAAATATCTACGTCTTCTGATAGTCCCTAAAAATATCCTTTAAAAAATCTACGCTTTGTTATGGTCCCTGAAAAATATTCTTTAAAAATGTACGCCTAGTTATATGGTCCTTGAAAAAATATTCTTTAAAAAATCTACGCCTTTTAATGGTCCCTAAACAAATAATCTTTAAAAAATCCACCTCTTTTAATGGTCCCTGAAAAAAATATTCTTTAAAAAATCTATGCCTTCTAATAGACCCTGAAAAAATATTCTTTTAAAAAATCCACTCCTTTTAATGGTCTCTGAAAAAAATATTCTTTAAAACAATCCACGCCATGTTATATGGTCCCTGAAAAAAATAGTCTTTAAGAGATCCACGCCTTGTTATTTGGTCCCTGGAAAATAAAAAAAATCTACGCCAAGTTATATTGTCCCTGAAAATATTCTTTAAAAAATCTACGCCTTCTAATAGTCCCTAATTATCTTCAATAGAACTCCATAATATAAAAATCACGTTTGTGGTCTCGAGAGTTCTTAAAAAATATCCTTTACAAATGCTCTTTAAAATCTACTTGAATTATATTTTTCTTGCCTGTGGTCTTTAAAAAACTACGCCTTCTGTTAGATCTTTAAAAAATATTCTTTAAACAAATTCAAGATCATATTGCATTTAAAAACTTTTTTTAAATATTTTGAAAATGATTCCACTTAATCTAAAAATCCTTGATTCCTAAATGAAGTCACATTCGAGTTTAGGAGCCTTCCAAAGACTTCCCGAGTTCATCAACAAAGAGATCCGGAAGCCTAATATCAGCACCTGAACGTCCTTCAACTTACAACATAGGAAGTTAATAAGCTGCTAAAAATTTTTCACTTTTATGGAATGCAATTTATTTCACACCTCTAGAAATTGTGTACGCGGACGACGGGACCCTCCCATACGATGACAGATAACTAAATAATAGCAACACCCGGTTAACAGTTTCGTTTCATTTGTTTAACAATTGTTCTGAGTAATCATAAACAGCAGTGACATGATGTTTATGCTTGCTAGGCTTGTCTAGCTAGCAAATGTTCCAATGTCAAAATAGTCACAATATTTAATTAATTAAAAATTTCACAACAAACGAAAAAACTTCCTTTATAAACTTAGCAAATTTAACGGCCAGCCAGCAGTGGACGAGGAAAAATACTAAAAAAAATGTTGCCGTTATATCGGAAGTTTAAAAATTGCAACTGACGGATTTGTTTTGGATGGCTTGAAAAAATAACAGAAAGAAAATAATTATTTTTTATTTCAACAAAACGAAATATGATGTGTCCAATCAGTTTTTTTTTCAACAAAAAATATTCGCGTGCGAAATTTCCAACAAAAGAAAAATGAAACAAAACAAAAAAATCTGGCAACAAATCGTGCCAGCAATAGCTTTGTTAGTAGAAAAGCAATTAAATGTTCATATCTCATAGAAGAAGAAAAAAAAATCGATAGATAAATTCCACAAAACACAATACGGTTAACAGAAAATTGAAACTATTTTGAAATGCAATACATATTTCAAAAAATAGAAACAAAAAAGTCTCTCTATCTGGGTAGCAGTGGAGTGCATAGATAGATAGATGCAGTCAGCATAACCAGGTTCACCCTACATGAAAATTCAATAAAAGTTATAAATTCGTTTGAACCCTTCAAACCAAAGTGTTTTATTGAAATAAATGATATGAAGTCCTTTCAAAACATGGCGGGATTTCATTGACTTTTTAACCCCCAAAAATAATTCAATATTATTTTCAAAAACCATTTGAGCCATATGATTAGAGTTAAGAAGAAGGCGTAGATTTTTTAAATAATTTTTAGAGACTAAGAAGGCGTAGATTTTTAGAGACTAGGAAGACTTGGAAGGCGTAGATTTTATTAAAATTATTTTTAGAGACTAGGAAGGCGTAGATTTTTTTAATAATTTTTAGAGACTAGGAAGGCGTAGATTTTTTTAAAATAATTTTTAGAGACTAGGAAGGCGTAGATTTTTTTAAATTATTTTTAGAGACTAGGAAGGCGTAGATTTTTTTAAAATAATTTTTAGAGACTAGGAAGACGAAGTTTTTTTTAAAATAATTTTTAGAGACTAGGAAGACATAGATTTTTTTAAAATAATTTTTGAAGTCGCAGATATTTTAAAATTATTTTTTATGGACTCTAAGAAGGTGTTGATTCCTTTTAATATTTTTTTAGGGACTCTAAGAAGGTGTGGATTTCTTTAAATATTTTTTTAGGAACTATTAGAAGATTTTTAAAAAATTATCGGGGACTTTTAGAAGGCATAGATTTTTCAAAGAATATTTTTTAGCGACTATTAGAAGGTGTAGATTTTTGTAGCATTTGTAAGGGATAAGGAGACCACAAAAGTAAAAGTGAGGACTTGCAAATAGATTTATAGAATACAAAATATGATTTATAGAACATTTATAAAACTATCCTTAAACTGCAATTCACATTGTTCTCTTCTACATTCCCCATCTTCCAATTCCCATCCTAATTTCATGCAGACATTTGTTCCACCCAAGTCATTCTATGGCTTAGCGTAATTTGCTATAAATTTTCCCTGACAAATCTCTTTGTCGTAATGACCACAAATTTTCATTATTTTACATTCCATTAAAAGTCAACAAACGGATGTCCTTGTAGGATTATCATTTCCATTTTAGATTTTTAGCACAAAACCTCTTCTCTCTTTCTCTTCACTGGAGATTTTTGTTGGAAGTTTGTCAATCTATCTATTTGGATGACCAATGTCAAGTTGGCAACCAAAACATGTTGTCGTATCCAAATAACAACAGCAACAAAAAATAAGATCCACTCCCTTCTGCCCCTCTAAGCTCACCCACATCGATTTAGATGTCTATTTAGTATAGACAATTTGTGTAAGTATATTCCTACCACAATCTAGATAAACAAACATCTGTCAGAGCACTGCTCTGTGGCCAAAAAATCCCCGCCAGGCATGTGGGAGCAAAATAATGATGATGGAAGTGTTTCTACCGCCTGATGAAGGTATAAAAACTGTTTATAAATTACCGCCCCAAAAATTACCTTAAGCTCCATCTCGTATATTCTCATTTATGAACAGCAGCCTCCCATCCGACCGTAATGAAATGAAAAGCGTCAAACGAATGTCTGCAAATAACCCAGAAGAAATAAATCGATAAACAATTGTTGCGTAGTGTTGTTTTCTTGTACTTTTATGAGTTTTGCCTCACCTCCATGAGAGTGAGGACAGAGTTTGTGTCCAATCACCTTGGGGAGATTGTTTGGCGCATCAGATGCCAAAGGCACGCACGTATAACATAATTGACGATACACAACTTTAGGGATGTTATCTCCACCATGTCGCAGGCGTAATGGTATGGCTACGACCATAAACAACATTATTTCACTTGTCTAATTAGACCAACAAATTGTGAATGACACCACCAAGAAAAACAATGACAACAACAACTATAACAAAAACAATTTCATTTTTATTAAATTAAAAAAAGATAAAGACATTAAACGGGAGGTTTAAAGAATATTTTTTTCAGGGACCATAAGAAGGCGTGGATTTTTTAAAGAATATTCTTTCAGGGACCAGAAGAAGGCGAGGATTTTTTAAAGAACATTTTTTCAGGGACTAGAAGAAGGCGTGGATTTTTTAAAGAACATTTTTTCAGGGAGCATAAGAAGGCGTGGATTTTTTAAAGAATATTTTTTCAGGGACCCTAAGAAGGCGTAGATTTTTAATGACTATTTTTCAGGGGCTATAAGAAGGCTTAGATTTTTAATGACTATTTTTCAGGGGCTATAAGAAGGCGTGGATTTTTTAAAGAATATTTTTTCAGGGACCCTAAGAAGGCGTAGATTTTTAATGACTATTTTTCAGGGACCATAAGAAGGCGTGGATTTTTTAAAGAATATTTTTTCAGGGACCATAAGAAGGCGTGGATTTTTTAAAGAATATTTTTTCAGGGACCATAAGAAGGCGTGGATTTTTTAAAGAATATTTTTTCAGGGACCATAAGAAGGCGTGGATTTTTAAAGAATATTTGTATAGGGACCATAAGAAGGCGTGGATTTTTTAAAGATTTTTTTTCAGGGACCCTAAGAAGGCGTAGATTTTTAATGACTATTTTTCAGGGGCTATAGAAAGGCGTAGATTTTTAAAGACTAACTTTCAGGGGCTATAAGAAGGCGTAGGTTTTTAAAGACTATTTTTCAGGGGCTATAAGAAGGCGTGGATTTTTATAGACTATTTTTCAGGGGCTATAAGAAGGCGTAGATTTTTAAAGACTATTTTTTACGGGGCCATAAGAAGGCGTGGATTTTTTAAAGATTTTTTTTCAGGGACCATAAGAAGGCGAGGATTTTTAAAGAATATTTTTTTAGGGATTATAAGAAGGCGAGGATTTTTAAAGAATATTTTTTTAGGGATTATAAGAAGGCATGGATTTTTTAAAGAATATTTTTTTAGAAACCATAAGAAGGCGTGGATTTTTTAAAAAATATTTTTTCAGGGACCATAGGAAGGCGTGGTTTTTTTAAAGAATATTTTTTCAGGGACCATAAGAAGGCGTGGTTTTTTTAAAGAATATTTTTTTCAGGGACCATAAGAAGGCGTGGATTTTTTAAAGAATATTTTTTTCAGGGACCATAAGAAGGCGTGGATTTTTTAAAGAATATTTTTTTCAGGGACCATAAGAAGGCGTGGATTTTTTAAAGAATATTTTTTTCAGGGACCATAAGAAGGCGTGGATTTTTTAAAGAATATTTTTTCAAGGACCATAAGAAGGAGTGGATTTTTTAAAGAATACTTTTTTTCGGGGACCATAAGAAGGCGTGGATTTGGGATTTTTTAAAGAATATTTTTTTCAGGGATAATAAGAAGGCGTGGATTTGGGATTTTTAAAAAATATTTTTTTGAAGGATTAAATTTTTTAAAAAATATTTTTTAGAAGGCTTAGATTTTTAAAAAATATTTTTTAGAAGGATTAGATTTTTTAAAAAATATTTCTTAGAAGGCTTAGACTTTTAAAAAATATTTTTTAGAAGGATTAGATTTTTTTAAAAATATTTTTTAGAAGGTTTAGATTTTTAAAAAAATATTTTTTAGAAGGATTAGATTTTTTTAAAAATATTTTTTCGAAGGCGCGGATTTTTTAAATAATATTTTTTCGAAGGCGTGGATTTTTTAAAAATATTTTTTCGAAGGCTTGGATTTTTAAAAAATATTTTTTCGAAGGCGTGGATTATTAAAAATATTTTTTAGAATGAGCTCACAAGGCTAGATTTTTTAAAGAATATTTTTTAGAAGGCTTAGATTTTTTAAAGAATAGTTTTTAGAAGGCTTACATTTTTTAAAGAATATATTGTAGAAGGCTTAAACATTTTATAGAATATTTTTTAAAAGGCTTAGATTTTTTAAAGAACATTTTTAAAAGGCATAGATTTTTTAAAAAATATTTTTTAGAAAAAGAATATTTTTCAGGGACTATATAAACGCGTAGATTTTTAGTAGATTTTTAAAGTATATTTTTAAGGGACTATAAGAACGCGTGTATTTTTCACTTTGTATCGTCCTTTTCTATCTTGTTCTCTGCTACATTCCCCCTCTTCCAATTCCCATCCAAATTTTATGCAGTCATTTCTTCCACCCAAATCATTCTATGGCTTTGTATAATTTGCTATAAATTTTCCCTGACAAATCTCTTTGTCGTAATGACCACAAATTTTCATTATTTTACATTCCATTAAAAGTCAACAAACGGGTGTCCTTGTAGGATTATCATTTCCATTTTAGATTTTTAGCACAAAACCTCTTCTCTCTTTCTCTTCACTGGAGATTTTTGTTGGAAGATTGTCAATCTATCTATTTGGATGACCAATGTCATGTTGGCAACCAAAACATGTTGTCGTATCCAAATAGCAACAGCAACAAAAAATAAGATCCACTCCCTTCTGCCCCTCTAAGCTCACCCACATACATTCAGATGTCTCTTTAGTATAGACAATTTGTGTAAATATATTCCTACCTCAATCTAGATAAACAAACATCTGCCAGCGCGCCGCTGTGTGGCCAAAAAATCCCCGCCAGGCACGTGGGAGCAAAATAATGATGATGGAAGTGCTTCTACCGCCTGATGAAGGTATCAAAACTGTTTATAAATTACCGCCCCAAAAATTACCTTAAGCTCCATCTCGTATATTCTCATTTATGAACAACAGCCTCCCATCCGACCGTAATGAAATGAAAAGCGTCAAACGAATGTCTGCAAATAACCCAAAAGAAATAAATCGATAAACAATTGTTGCTTAGTGTTGTTTTTGTTGTAGATTTATGTGTTTTACTTCACCTCCATGAGAGTGAAAAGGACAGAATTTGTGTCCAATCATCTTGGGGAGATTGTTTGGCGCATCAGATGCCAAAGGCACGCACGTATAATAAAATTGACAATACACAATTTCAGGGATGTTATCTCCACCATGTCGCAGGCGTAATGGTATGGCTACGACCATAAACAACACTATTTCACTTGTCTAATTAGACCAACAAATTGTGAATGACACCACCAAGAAAAACAATGACAACAACAACTACAACAAAAACAATTTCATTTTTATTAAATTATAAAAAAAATAAAGACATTAAACGGGAGGTTTAAAGAATATTTTTTCAAGGACCATCAGAAGGCGTGGATTTTTTAAGAATATTTTTTCAGGGGCTATAAGAAGGCGTGGATTTTTTAAAGACTATTTTTCAGGGGCTATAAGAAGGCGTGGATTTTTTAAAGAATATTTTTTCAGGGGCTATAAGAAGGCGTGGATTTTTTAATGAATATTTTTTTAGGGGCTATAAGAAGGCGTGGATCTTTTAAAGAATATTTTTTCAGGGACCATAAGAAGGCGTGGATTTTTAATGACTATTTTTCAGGGGCTATAATATGGCGTGGATTTTTAATGACTATTTTTCAGGGGCTATAAGAAGGTGTAGATTTTTAATGACTAACTTTCAGGGGCTATAAGAAGGCGTAGATTTTTAATGACTAACTTTCAGGGGCTATAAGAAGGCGTAGATTTTTAATGACTAACTTTCAGGGGCTATAAGAAGGCGTAGATTTTTAATGACTAACTTTCAGGGGCTATAAGAAGGCGTAGATTTTTAATGACTAACTTTCAGGGGCTATAAGAAGGCGTAGATTTTTAATGACTAACTTTCAGGGGCTATAAGAAGGCGTAGATTTTTAATGACTAACTTTCAGGGGCTATAAGAAGGCGTAGATTTTTAATGACTATCTTTCAGGGGCTATAAGTTTTTGAGTGAGAGTGAAATACGCTCGAAATCGAGCAGAGTACACTCTTGCCGAGTACTCTTTTATTTTTATTTTTTTTTGTGATATCGTTGTTTTCTTGATGTTGTTTGTGTGCATTGTTTGTTTGTTTTGTGATGTTTGGTTTGCAGTACTGCTGGGAAAGCATGCATCAACAAGCTCGTTCTCTACGTTCTCTTTATGTAAGTCATTTCATATAAGATTTTTATTTGTACCTCACATGTGTAAACATTTTCAATAAACAAAATAATCAAAGTCCTTTTATGTTTTTTGAACATGATCTATCTCCCCACAGCACACAAAAGATCAACATCAAAAAAAAAAATTTGCTACTACACACACACAAACAACCAAACAACCAAATTTATTTGTCCACTCGATTTCACTCTTAGAGTGAACTCTTACTCTATTTCGAACATTTTGACTCTCACTCTTTTTCTTCAACAAGGAGTACTCGCGAGCACTCCCAAACAAAATAAAAGAGTGGAGAGTATACTCCCTAAAGAACTCATACTCTTTACTTACTCCCACTCGGGAGTATTTATCACTCACGAGTAAAATCGAGCAAATCGGAGCTCTGACCGTAAGACGGCGTGGATTTTTCAGGGACTATTAGAAGGCGTATTTTTTCCAAAGAATATATTGCAGGGACTATAAAAGGCGTAGATTTTTCAGGGACTATTAGAAGGCGTATATTTTTCAAAGAGTATATTTCAGGGACTATAGAAGGCGTAGATTTTTCAGGGACTATTAGAAGGCGTAGATTTTTCAGGGACTATTAGAAGGCGTAGATTTTTCAGGGACTATTACAAGGCGTATATTTTTCAAAGAATATATTGCAGGGTATGGAAGAACGGCGGAAGGTATATTATCTAGGATATCCCCTATATAGCATATCTCCTCTTGATTCCTTTAACATCTTTCATCACTGTATCTTCACAGTTTCGTTTTGGTCTAAACTCCAGTCGAAGAAAAACATATCTCCAGCTGTTTTCTTTTTTTTGGATTTGTGGCACAAAGGTATAAACGAAGAGTATACAGACAAACAAACGCACAGACACATAAACACATAAGAAAAACATTGACATGAAACTTAGTAAGCACATATTTAGAGATACAAACAGAGAGACAAACAAACAAAAACAACAACAACATCAAAATGCGACGGCAGCCTTTCCACATTTAACGGAAGCGGAAGAATTCCAAACACGCACACAAATACACTCACACACACTCGCGGAGCAAAAAAGGCCATTTGAGATGTGCAAACATTCATCTACGGATGAATGGATGAAATGAAGGCCTAACTGACTGCCTGCCTGCCGGTCTTCCTTTAGCTGCTGCGATTCGTTTAAATGACTTTGGCCAAGTATTCCCCCAACTGTGTTACTGTCGACACATATTGAATATTGCGAGAAGGAGTCGCAACGACCGACAAAACATCGATGTCGAATAATGGCTACATTCACTTTACATTGTTGCTTTTGGATTTTGGAATACAAAACGTCTGGTGGGTGAGTCATCGTCATCGCATCCATCCAGCAGGCATTCAGTATCCAGCATCAGTCAGCATTGATGCGTTTGTTTATTGTGTTGCTTTGTTGTTGTTGAGAGAACAGAGAAAATGTCTATAGTCTCGTTTTGGGATAGATGGCAGGGGATAGGTAGCTTTTTTGCGAAGTAGACATATTTTTGAAGTTATTTTGTCTGCCTTCTTCGTTTTTTTCATTTTTGGTTTCTTCTCTTTAAATATTGACAGAGTGTAAAGTATGAGACATAGCCAAAAAAAAGTCAACTCTATGGTAATGCAGACATTTTCACCAAACCGTAAAAAAATACGAAGCAAGCGATGCCTTCAAAAGAAATGTTGCTACGTGACACTTAACAAGATTTTTTCTTGGCTTTCATTGGGAGTTCAGTTCGTTGGGGACAAAGTGAATTTAATATTAATTTTTGCTAAACTGATTTGCATTGAATAGTCGTTTCAGACATATGGAATAGTTAGACATGCATAGTTAAATTAAGTATTTGGGAAAATAAGTAGAAGTAATGTCCTGAGATTACAGCAGAGACAGATTTCCTCGACCTTTAAGGTAAATTCTTCACCATCTGTTTTCCAGCATCTATGTTCCAAAATTATAAAATATAAAAAATTTAATGATAAAGAAATATAAATACAGCTAGGTACCAGCGCATCTTTCCAACCAGCTTCTTATGTTGGATTCTCCACCTTATTATTCTTCCAGTCTGAACCATTGGACATAGTTTTCATCTTCTCACCGACCACATTGCTGCTTAGTACGTTTGGGCGTCATCTTCATCTTTCAGTGCGGCACATCCACAAACATCTCCATTGCGGCTCCGAATATATTGCATCTAAAAGGCTGGATCCTTTTTAAGGCTAGATCATCGGCAAGCTTCGTCATAACAACCACTTCATTCTTACGATGAACGTCACTTTGTCCACGGGCTTCATTTTCCCGACCGCAGTTTCAGGATTTATAGCCGCCATCTTCAAGGCAGGAAGATCCGTAATTAACAGTTTTGCTTACAGACCCAATTATCTTGTGTTGTCGGTTCATCGCCCTTGTCCGCCGGTTTCAACGTGCAACAATAGCTAACAATCGGTCAGGAATGTTTTTATTCTTTGATCCACAAACATCTCCATTGCAGCAAAACAGTCTCTCTTTCTTGGTGGCTCCGAAAATATTACCTCTATAAGGCTAGATCATCGGAAAGCTTCGTCACAACAACCACTTCATTAATTTTCTAACTTAGTCTAAATTTTGTCTATTTGATTAAATAATTGTAAATCGATTGCGATATTTTCAAAATTATTAAATTGTATATTCAGTTGATGCTCACTTTGCTACAAAAATTTTGTCATAGCTTTACAGTTTGGAAAATTAGGCTATTTGTGGAGGCTAGAACATTCTGTGTACGAAATATCAAGAAAATCATGATCTAATCCTTCAAATTGTCGAAAATGGGGCGTTTTTATTATATGAGGGGTATTTGAAAAAAAAATCTTACCATATGTTTTACCCACCACGAATATGTAATTGCAATTTACAGCCATTTCAATAATATACAAATACAAATCATAGCCCTATAAAGCTATAGCCTTAAAAATTTCAACAATGCATCGGTATAGTTAAACAGAGACTTTCTCAAAGCGTAAACTGTGATTTTCAATATGAAACATCCTAGGAGCAACCCATGTTCAAAATTCCAAATCTCTATCGTTAATATTCTGATCTCTATCGTGATTTCAACGCACTGCTAAATATGGACATTGTGGCGTATAAATTATGTCATACATTATACGCCTTAGTGTCACATTGTCCATAGTTTATGTCAATAGAATTGATGGCTATAGAATACAATTTCTATATATATATGTATGTACGTGCAACTCCATATATTCCAATTATACGATATACGTTTAACGACTTTCTCAAATACATCAATCATACGACCTCACGTACACATATTAAGAACAAGTATACGCACATGTGCTCTATTATCATTTGCTAAAGAAGGTTGATTCGTTCTTAGTTCCAAGGAACACCATAATAAATCATAATAATTTACCGCAATAGGATTTTCTAAAACTCTTATTTTAGTTCCACAGAAAAAAAGGCTATTATTTTTCTTCTTAATTTCTTTTAAAGTCGTCTACGACAGGATGTTCAATCAATATATCCATGTAAAGAGTTTGAAGTTTATCTCCACTGACCAGAGGTCAAGTGAAGAAGAAAAAACGGAAATGTCTGTCCCCAGAAGCCATTGCCATTTTGTGGTGGTGCTGGGGAATTTGCCTTCATTACTTCCTTTCAACAACCAAATGGAAAAAATGCAGCAAACTGCACAAGAACTGCATTTGTTTCTACGAATTAATTTCGTGTGTCTCAGGGTTAGAGTTCAAGGTAATAAATATTTGTTCATCCTTGTGTGTGTGTATATGAGAGAGACGGAGAGAGCACCAGGTTCTTTTTTGGAGTTGGTTACACAAAAATGTGTGAAAGAATTTTACATACTACATATAGAGAGAAGAAAACTTGAAACGAGTGCCAATCTGTTAAAATCCTTAGAGCGGGAAAATTTCAATGGTAGCTATACTACATCTGATAAAAGCAATGCGCAGCATCTCTCATTTATTCTAAATAAAAAATTGTCTACATATATACTCGACCACATTTCTCTATTGCTTTGTTTGATTGAGAGAAAGTCCCATCTTACCATGTTATCTCTCACTAGTTTTCACACTCTCTCTCTCCCTCTGTCTATCACATATTACAGCATCCGTTTTTAATTGCTTCACACTATTGTGCAATCGATTTTTGTTATTATACTCTACTATATATTTCTATATGTGTATATATTTCTCACCACCATTGCGTATTTTATCTCATCAACTTGTATGCGGCATATTCTTGTCCTTTAATTCACCACACTCTTTAATGACGTCACATACCCTATTCACACTACATCATTAGAGTATATTCACGTTTACAGAACGTGATGTTGTCACACACAAACTTCATTGCTTGCATTTCCACCATAATGACGTCAAGCTATTAAGAGTGGGTTGTTTTTATTGTATTTTAATTTGAAATGTGATGGATTTTCATGTTTGGAATACTAGATTAGTTTATAGATATTATAAAACAGGACAAGTGCAATAGAAGAGTTTTATGATTATGTAAATTAAGGTGATTTGTTGAACTTTGGAGGGAAAGACGAGTTTAATTAAGAATGTTATTAAGTGCTAATGATATTTGTGAAGATATTCAAAGAAAATTAAAGTTAAAATATCTTTAGAAATGAGAATTATAATACATTTGTATGAAAGGTTCTAAGAAGCGTATAAATAATGACAATGATTATACGCAGGGGATGACAGATATCAGGCACAATTGATTCATCTCAATTGTGGTGGACACTGACCTCCCCGCGGTGTCACCTGGGGAACTATTTTCATCATCCATTGAAATAGTGAGCTAATATGTGCCGCGAGTTCACCCATAAGAACTAGAAAATAATGGGTTGAGGTGTCGGGTTAGTTGCCCACACTCGGAAAACCCCCTTTTACTATGAAAAAGCAACGAAAAAGAAAACCAAACCCCTTCAATGTTGAAGACCCCCACAAACGTTTAAAGAACCACGATAAGCGAATCTGCACTTGGAAAGTGCGTACGTTGCATAGAACTGGCACATTTTTCGCCTTGGCGGATGTACTCGAGAAGTACAAAGCCGATATTATTGCCTTACAGGAAATGCGACGGAAAGGGACTGCCGTAAGTAAATCAGATGATTATGCATTGTATTATAGCTGCCATGAAACGAGACATGAATTGGGCTGCGGATTTATTCTCAACATGAGAATAAAAGACCTCGTCTCCAGATTCACTCCAGTAGATGAGCGAATTGCTATAATCCGTATAAAAGTGAAGTTCTTCTACATCAGTCTTATTTGCGCCCATGCTGCGACCGAAGACAAAGATGAACAGACCAAAGACATTTTTTACGAGCGCCAAAAAAACAGCATAAGATCTCTGCCCTGATTATGGCATTAAAATTCTGCTAGGAGATTTTAATGCACAAATCGGAAGAGAAAATATTTTTGGTCCCACTGTCCACGAAGAAACATCCGACAACGGCATGAGGTTGATTAATTTCGCGGCAGCAAACAACATGGTAGTTAGCAGCACCCGATTCAAGCATCTCGATATACACAAGACCACCTGGATTCCTCCTGATCCAGCAACGAGAAAACGAATTGATCATGCTATGATAGACGGAAGGCATTCGTCCAGTGTTTTAGACGTTCGATCGTTACGAGGAGCGAATATCGATTCGGACCACTACCTTGTAGCACTCGTCTTAATGTTGCAGCAAAGGTGCGATCTTACACAACACGGAAAATCCACGTCGAAAAGCTGCAAACACAACAGATGGCAGAGGCCTACTCCGCTCAACTTACCCACCTGCTTGACGAAAGCACTTCTTGTCCCGATAAAATTATAGAAGCACAATGGCAAAGAATTGCCCAATCCCTACAAATTGCTGCAAAACCAACACTTGGGTACCAAAAACGACCACCAAGAAACCCATGGTACGATCAGGAGTGTCGTAATGCTACTGATGTGAAAAACGAAGCGTATAGGGCAACCCTGCAGACTGTAGCAACACGTAATGTGATTGAGAATTATCGGGAGAAAAGGAGAGAGGAGAAACGCATTTTCAGAAAAAAATAAGAAAGAACAAGAAAAACGTGAGCGTGAGCAAATCGAGAAGTACAAGAGTCAGAATGAAGTCCGAAAATGTTACCAACGAGTAAAAAACCAAACCGAAGGTTTTGGTGCAGGTACATCTTCCTGTAGAGATGAAGAGGGAAACCTGGTTACAGATACAGACAGCGTGTTGAGAATCTGGAAGGAGCATTTTGAAAAACTTCTGCTATCAAATAGTAGGGTTGAAGAGGATACCACATAACCAATAATATATGATGGTATAGAGTGTTTACCACCTAGCCGAACTATTCAAGACTGGTGGTCAGATGCTGGCAAGGAACATGCACCAGCTGATTAGTACAATTTGGCTAGAGGAAAGCATGCCCAATAATTGGAACCTCAGCATCCTGTGTCCCGTACACAAAAAAACACAAACACAAAGTCCACCATTGACCAGATTTTCACTCTGCGCCAAATCTTGGAAAAAACACATCGACACATTCCACCTATTTGTCGACTATAAATCAACGACATTCGATAGCCCTATCTTCAAGCAACATATGTTACTCGCTTGCGCCGATGACATCGAAATTATAGGTCAAACATTGTGAGCGGTAACAGCCACCTTCGAACAAATTGAGAAAAAGTCTCCCAATGTGGGTCTGACAGTAAATGGCGAGAAAACCAAGCTGATGGTATGAACGCGCAAGACGTCCAGTAGACTCGGACCAACTGTGGAACTTGAGAATTACAGCTTCGAGGTAGTTAAAGATTTTATATACCTTGGTACCGCTATAAATAAAACGAGTGACATCAGTTTTAAAATTCGGACAAGATGTTACTATGAAATACGAGCTGTTCCATCTATACCCGGAAATCGACATAGTCAATCGTATCGAGCTGCAGCGACTACGGTTAGGCCATGTTGTGCGAATTGATCTCAAAAGACACATAAAAGCAAGACTACTGATGGTTCACGCAAAAGGTCAAGGCCACGAATTCGATGGAAAGATCAAGTGGATGATGACTTATCTAAGCATTTCAAATTGGAAAACTGCGCACAAGATTGACGCGTCTGGAAATCTTTATACCCCTCAACCCACTGTGCATATGTTTGCAACAAGCAACAGGAAACGAGATAGACACATGGTTCCTTTTGAGAATATGCATAGAATCACTTTCTGAGTCGATTTATGCATGCCCGTAATGTTAAATTGTAAATTAGGTACAGGTCGCATTTATTATTCGAATTGGATGAAATTTGGCAAGGCTCATTTATTTGGCCCAAGGACGAACCCTATTGAAATTGGGAAAATTTGGTTCAGATTTAGATATAGCTCCCATAGATCTTTTCGTCTGATTTAAAATAAATGGTGTCCCAAAGTCCGAATATATGTTTCGATTTGCACGAAATTTGGCACAGCGTACTAAATTAAGTTTAGAATGGTGTGTAGTAAATTTCGTGAAAATCGGTTCAGATTTAGATATAGCTCCCATATATTTATATATATATATATATATATATATTCGTCCGATTTTAGGTAAATAGTGCACCAAAGACCGTTTATATCCTTACATTTGCAAGAAATTTGGCATAGCGTACTGAATTGAGTCTAGAATGGCCAGTGGTGAGTTTCGGTTCAGATTTAGATATAGCTCCCATATATATTTTCGTCCGATTTTAGGTAAATAGTGCACCAAAGTCCCTATATATCCTTCGATTTTCACGAAATTTGGCATATCGTACTGAATTAAGTCTTGAACGATGTGTGTAAAATTTCGTGAAAATCGGTTCAGATTTAGATACAGCTCCCATATATATTTTCATCCGATTTTAGGTAAATAGTGCATCAATATCCCTATATATCCTTCGATTTGCACGAAAATTTGCACAGTGTACTGAATTAATTCTAGAACGATGTGTGTTAAATTTCGTGCAAATCGGTTCGGATTTAGATATAGCGATTTTATGTAAATTGTGCACCAAAGTAAATGAAGAGTTCAAAATGTGGCCGAATGCAAAAAACATACTGAAATAAGTGTAACCTAACATGTGACAAGTTTCGATGAAATCGGTGGGGAAGGGTATTATAAAGCCGACCCCGTCCGACTTTACTACTTTCCTTACTGGTTTTAATATCCATCCGAGGGAAGGTCTTCTCTTAGGGACCAAAATATGGACTCATATTAATCGCTAAACAAATTATGGATTCTTAACAAAAGCAATCCCGCTAATTAACTTCCTGTTATTAGCCTTTAATTTAATTAGTTTTCCTTTAACTAAATCGGAACCCCGTTCGACTCCATCTCATCCATTTGTAGGTTGATGTTTTATTTTCGAAAAAAATCTCACATTAAACTGTCCATATACACAAAAACATGTGTCTCATTTGAACATTGACTGGCATTGGGTCATTAATCAGTCAGCTACTATGTATATGTAGCTTTATGAATACTTTTTTATACATACACATACATCTTCCTAATATGGAATGTGGGAAGTGCATTTTTGCGCTACAAATTGTTGTACATATAACCATTTTTGTTCTCCATTCCACAAAGAAAATGACGTTGCACACTAGCTGACAATAGAACTAATTTTTCATTTCAGACAATAGCGTTGAAGATAATAATAGTCACCACATATGCATATCAAAAGAGGGTGGAGGAGGAGGGTATTTTCCCCAGACATGTTTGTTACATATTACAAATATGATGAAGATGCTACATTTTTTTGTGTATTTATTAATTCACGCTTAAGAATGAAATGGAATACAAGTGGTGGCTGGTATGTTTGGGGTTTGGGGGTTTTTCGACTGTCTCAGTTAGGCTGGTTGGCTGGCTGGTTGGCAGGCAGTCATCACTCGTCACACTTAAACTCTGTAGACACATTCATGACACTTGGCACTCGCCACAGTAATAATAATAACGAGGATGTGCCAAAGAAACCAACAAAAACAACCACGGCGACTACAACAACAATAGCGAAAAATCAAGCATGCGGCAATGACAATCTCAAGCTGAGGCGTTATGGATGAAGGCGGTGGTGGTGGAGATGATGGTGCCGGTGGCTGCTGATAGCTGAGCTGATGGGTTGCTGTTGATATCTCTGTTTCTCTATGAATATTTTATACTTTAAATTGTATTTTTATGGTCTAGTATTTGTTGTAGTTGTTGTTTTTATTTTGTTCGTGCTGAGCTGCAATTGTTGTGATCTGTTGGTTGCGGTTGGGCATCATTTTTCTTTTGGTTGGCTGGGCTGTTTTTTTACGATGATATATTTTTACGATTTTTTTTTTCATTTTTTGCTTGAAGTAGATGGTGGTGATGCTGTTGATGCCTCTTCTACTGCTGCTGATGCTTCTGATGATGATGAGTGGTTACAAAGTGTCAAATCAATTAAAATGAACGATCACACAAGTTGGTGTTTATGTGTGTATGTCTGTTTGTTCTATTGGTATAAAGATGTGATATGACGATATAGTTCATGATATTAGACCATGACAGCTATCTGTAGAACTGAAAGAAGAGAGTTCATAAATGCACAACAAATGAAATTAAATTTGTTGTGAATTACTTCCTACTTTGTTGTAGTTGTGTTTCTGTTTTTTTTTCAATTTCAAAATAGTTTTCATTTCTATTTTTAGTTCATATTGTGCAATTTACTAGAAATAGAAAAAAATTGTTGTTGTATTTTATTTCCCCATAAAATCTGAAACAATGAAATCAAAACTAATCAGTGTTGAATTCCTGATGTGTCATGAGGAAGAGCTTCCCAAAGTCGGAAGACTTTCTGAGCGGTATCTATGGATACAATATTTCCTGACGACCTTCTGCCTTATTTGTAGGTAAAATTCATCCTGAAGGCCTAAAGATTCTTCCATTGGTATAAAACATCCTAAGAGTCTACTAAAAAATGTGTTGTTGTTTTTCATTTCCCCATAAAATCTGAAACAATGAAATAAAAACTAATCAGTGTTGAATTCCTGATGTGTCATGTGGAAGAGCTTCCCAAAGTCGGAAAACTTTCTGAGCGGTATCTATGAATAAAATACTTCCTGACGACCTTCTGCCTCACTTGTAGGTAAAATTCATCCTGAAGGCCTAAAGGTCTTCCATGGTTATAAAACATCCTAAGAGTCTACTAAAAGAAATTTTTATTTATAGTTTAGATTCAGGTCTTCCACGAATAGAAGACCTCCTGTCGACCTTCCATGAACATTGTACACCCTGAGGATTTTTCTGGCACTCCTCGATATATACGAGATCTTCTGACTGCCTTCTTTTGTAGAGACTCTTCTAAAGAAAGAAAACCTCGTCACTATATTCTAGTGATAAAAAAAAACCTCATAACGATTTCCTTTGGATAGGACATATTTGTAGGTTAAATACCTCCTTCAAGCCTTCCACGGATACAGATCATCCTAATAGGTGGAATACATCCTAGGAGTTCTATCCTACAAATAAAAGTCTTCTTGGGGTTCTTTGTTTCCTGTTCAAGTCTACCACAAATAGGAAATATCTTCCATGACCATTGTACACCCTGAGGATTTTTCTGGGGCTCCTCGATATATATGAGACCTTCAGACTGCCTTCTTTTGTAGAGATTCTTCTAAAGAAAGAAAACCTCGTAACTATATTCTAATGATAAAAAACCTCATAACGATTTTCTATTAGATATGATATATTTGTAGGTTAAATACCTCCTTCAGGTCTTCCACGAATACTATCCTACAAGTAAAAACCTTCTTGGGGTTTTTCGTTTCATGTTCAAGTCTACCACAAATATGATACAAGACTTCCTGAGGGCATAGAACACTTCCTGAGGGTCCTCCATAGCTAAAATACATCCTGAGAGTACTAGAAGTAAAAGTCTTTCTGGCGCTCTTTGTAAGTAAAATACCTCCGGCACGTCTCCCAATAATATAGGAGAGATAGATAGAAGTAAAAGTCCGCACGCCGTTCACGGATACACACCATCCTAAGGGTCTTCAATGGGTATAATACATCCTTAGAGTCTACTATAAGTTAAAGTCCTACTGGGCTCTTCGGTTCATCTACAGGTTATATACGTGCAGGTCTTCCACGGATACAGGACATTCTGAGGATCTTCAATGTTCATAAGACATCCTACTACAAAAAAAGTATTACAGGTGGTCTTCGGTTTAGGTTATTGTCATCCCTTGATAGAAAGCCCCATGAGCGTTTTCTATGGGTCTAAGGCATTGTTACGGGCTTCTATAAATCGGAAACCTCCTGGAATCTTCCATAAAAGAAAGTGCGTTCGAGGGTCCAATAGAGAGAAAATACTCCAGGAGACCTCGACATACGAAATACCTTATGAGACAATATACTTAATATTTCCTGCATGAGATAAGATTCTAATGATTTTCTAAAAAAAATTAAGAACCTCTGAAAACCTTCTGTTATTGAATTCTTTAAACTTTATTAGTAGCCGAAGACCTTCCAAGGATTTATAGACAGAGAACATGCAAAGGGTGCTTTATAGGTCATATGGGTATTTTATTGACAGAAAACTTCATGAATGACCTCCTTCAACCTTCTGAGGGCTTTCATAGTTACTAGAACTTCTTGGTCTAATAGCATTTTATGGAAATAAGTCTTCTAAAGACCTTATGACGTTATTCTATGCATCAAATGCCTTTGGACGGTTTTCTATGAATCGCAGACCTCTATTACTTTAAAATATCCTAACAGTATTCTACGGATAGAAGTCTCCCTGGAAAGAATTCTTCCTGCTGACAATCTTCTATAGACAGAAAATACTAGGGCTCATCTAGAGGGATCTTCAATATATAACAGGTCACCTGGAAAAAGTCCTCCTGCTGACGATATTCTATAGACAGAAAATACTAGGGCTCATCTAGAGAGATCTTCAATAGATAACAGGCCACCAGAGTGTCTTCTATGGGCAGAAAACCTTCTGACGGACTTCTTCTATAAGTTTTCTTTGAAGTTATTCTATGGTTAGAAGACCACTAAAGGTCACGCTAAAAGGACTACATTCCAAGTTCATTGCCATACCTTGACAATAAATATCTCTCGAATAACTTCTATAGGTAAGTCCTTCTGGAGGACGTTTTGGGGACAGAAGATCTCCTTTTATTTTTGCTACCTTCCGGTGAAATTTTGTCGACCAGTTCTACTGAGGACCTTTCAGAGGCCGAAAGACGTCTAAAGGTTTTAGAAAATCTATTGAAGGTCCTTGCGAGGTCTTCTATTTATGAAATATTTTGAGTTTGTGGAGAATATTTAATACTTCTTTTGTCAATAGTAGACCCCCATAAGGTCATATGTGTATAAAATGCTATGGAGGTCTTCTGTATTAGGAGACCTTCAGAAATTCTTCTGGCATCAACAGACTTTCAGAGTATCTTCTGTATATTTAATAACTTTATAAATTGAATGTATCATTTAAGATCAGACTTCTAAGGACATTCTAAATTATAAGGACGTCCTGGAAATATTTTAAACATGGACTACATTTTAAGTTCGTTGCCATCCTTCACCTATAAATACCTCTCGAATATCTTCAATAGGCAAGTCCTACTGAAGAGCATTTTTACTTCACTTAAGCTACCTTCCAATGGTATTTCGTCGGCCAGTCCCCCTGAGGGACCCTCAGAGGGCGAGGGAACTCTAAAGGTTTTAGAAAATCTATTGAAGAAACTTGCCAAAAATCTTACCAGAAAATCTATTATAGAATACCCTCAGTTTTCATCTATATACGGCCTTCAATATATAAGGAATCTTCAAGAGTTCTTGCGTCAATTGTAAACCTCTATAAGGTCATATATCCAAGGAGAACTTCTTAAGGAAGTCTTTTGCCTTCAAAAAAGTTTCAGGATGTCCGCTATCCGCTCAAGAAACTTAGGAGGCCTTACATCTGTAGAAGGATTTAATTTATTAAAGACCCCTTGAAGATTTCATTTAGAAAAGAGACCTCTTGAATATACCGCCTGAATTCCCTGGCCGGCTTTTGGCTATCAACAGGACGTATTATATGTATATTTCCTCCAATGTATCTTTCCTATCGATCTTCTAATGGTATTTTGTAGATAGAAGTCTTTCAAACAATCTCCTATAAATAGAAGAACTTCTATGTAGACTTCCTGACGGTCTGGACAGAAGACCTACGATACAACAACTTTACATTCATAGGTTTCTTTCGAAAAAAATTTTCAAAAATATTTTGCTGTCACGCATTACTATCGATGTTTACAAGACACCACCTGGTGAATGCAACAACTTTTTCGTTACCCATATCCCTCTGTGAAGATAAAAACCCTTCTCAACTGCATTGCCAAGTACTCAGAATATATGCAAGAAGCTTTTTTCCATCTAAAATAACAAACTTATATTCATATCACGTATTCGTTGAAACGTTCCGATCCAACCCATCCGTCTACCAGTAGCAGATGTATTGCCACGTAGAACACCCTCCAGTAAGCTCCACGGTGGCAGTGATGTCCTTGATGGAATAAATCATATTAAAGACCTCAATACAAAAAATACAAACACACACTCATTCACTCACATATACAAACAACCCAAGCAATAACAATTTAATTCAAGGGACATTTTCATCATTTCAAGCACTCAATATGTGTGGAATATGGACGGTATTTTTTTCATTCCATTTCGCATATTTCAATGCACTTTTTTCCAGAGTGCAGGAAAAAAATAAACCTGTGAGCAAAAACTGCAGAATGCCTCAAGGAAACCCCCACCACCGACCCAGTTATATCCCAAGGGTGTTCGATATTGATGTCATTGATGTAAAGGCGACTTCGTACCATTTTGATGAAACGTATATTTCAATTTAAAGAAGAGGAAATATATATTTTTTGCCAAGATTTTTGTAAATATTTACAAATAAATGTTTTTCGCCATTTTGACTACAAAACAATAAACAAAAGACAATAAAAAATAAAAATCTTTTCAAAAATTAAAAGCAAACATCTGTCAATAAATGAAATATTGAATGCGGATATTGAAATGTTCCTTATGCAAATTTGAAAATGTCAATGGCATTAAGCAGACAGATGGCTATATTATTTTATTTACAGGACTCAAGGCCTCCAGACGGAAGATCAAAAAAAAAAGTATTTATATATAAATGAAGACCGCAATGAGACATTTTAAATTATGAGAATGTGCGGACATATTGTAAACTTGGAATACTTTAATGATCGAAGTCCTTCTTCCACTATTGATACTTCTCGTAGGTCTGTTGTAGTTAAGACCTCCGTAAGTGCATTTCGGGGACAGTAGACCCTCATTCACTTTACCTAACTTCCTATGATAACTTGTCGGCAAGTCTTCATAAAGACCATTCAGAAGAATACCTAAAAGGTCTTCTTCTTTTAGAAGTAGTTTGGAAGTCCTCCTAAAGATAGAAGACCCCTAAATGCCAATCTAAATTATGAAGACGTCCTGAAAATATTTTAACCATGCACTACTTACAAAGTTCGAAGTCGTCCTTCCACTATAAATACCTCTCGAAGGTCTTCTATAGGCAAGTCCTCCTGGAAGGCATTGCAGGGACAGTAAACTTCCTTTCACTTCAGCCAACTTCCGATGGCAATTTTTCGGCAAGTCCTTATAAAAGCCTTCCAGAAGAATGCCTGAATGGTTTTAGAAAAACTACTGGAATTCCTTGCGAGATCTTCTATTAATAAAAGGCCCTAATGAAGCCTTCTATTTATAAAATGCCATCAGAAGCCATTATATAAAGCCCTTCAAAGCTCTATAGGATAGAAGACCTCCTCTCACCTTTGGCTATCTTCCGATCGTATTTTGTCCTCCTGAGGTCCTTCCAGAGATAGAAGGCCTCTAAATAAATCTTTAGAAGAACCACAGGGGGTCTTCTTCCTCAATGAGGACTTTTGTTTTCATTAATCCTTCAGAATGTCTTCTATACATTTAAGGACCTCAGAGGGCCCGTCATATGCAGAACACTTCCTTCCATAGAAGACATACTAAAGTTCTTCATAAGCTCTTCTGTACTTCTCTGAAGGACTTCCGAATTTAAAAACAAATTAAGTCTTCGGACTAGGCACGAACTTATACAGTTGAACTCCAGAAGGACCTCTAGCTATGGAAAAACTTCAAGAGGCCTTCTTCTGTCCAAAGTTTGATTTCAGAAGGCCCTCTCATATCTATAATAGTCCTTCAGTAGGACTTATGTCCTGAGTGGGTCTTCCTTCTATTGAAGACATACAGGAATTATTTTGTAGATGTACGGCCTAAAAGAGGCCTTTTATTAGCAGAGGAATTTTCGGGAGATCTTCTAAACATTGGTATTTTGTCTATAAAATTCCTTCAGGAGACCTTCCCCTTAGTGTAGATCTTCTGGCTTCCAAGTGGTCTTCAAATTATAAAGGACTACCATGTTGAAGGCCTATACCTTCAGTAGTTCTTCTCTCTATAAAAGACAGTATTACAAAACTTATGAGTCTTTCAGGAGGACTTCTGTCCTTAGTGTCTTCCTTCTGTCTTCTTTTTATAGACGACATACAGGAGTTATTTTGTCGATGCAAGTCATATAGAAGGTGTTTTAAAAGCATAGAGATTTCAGGAAGTCTTCTAAATACAAGTTGAGTGAAGATCTTCCGGCCTCCAAGTGGTCTTCAAATTATTAAAGATTACCTGGTGTTTTGTCAATAGTCGACCTACTGAAAGTCTTCTGTCTATAGAAGACTCTCAGAAAAGTGTCCGCCTTAAGAGACCTTCAGGATGTCTTCAGTTCTTAGGGGGAATTTTAAAGATTTCCCTGTTGTAGAAGATGTACAGGAGTTCTTTTGTCGATGACAAACCTGAAGGAGGTCTTTTATAAGCAGATGAATTTCAGGAGATCTTGTAAACATTTTTTTATCTATAAAATTCCTTTAGGAGGCCTTCCTTTTAGTGACGATCTTTCGGCCTCCAAGAGGGAATTAACCGTATTTAACTAAATTTATTTGAATATGATTTTGATATTCAAAAAACGAGTGATCATGAATAGTCAGAAATTAAACCTCGCCGAGTGCAAACATACACACTTAATTGTGAAAATAAATTGTTTTTCAACAATTTCGGATTTCAAACAAACAAAAGTAGCTCTGCGATGATCATTCCCACATGACCACCTCTGGCGGTATACGGATGCAATTTGAGAGTCAACGTTTTATTCAAAACAAACATAAACATACATACACACTCTCCAATGCCTTTGACAATGGCAAGAGCATTTGTTTGTTTATGACTTTGGTGGCCGGTTTCATTGTCATTTTATGACGTAAATATTTACCGTGATTGTTGCATCAGGAATAGCCAGCCATTAACCGAAAAGCGTATTGATGCATCTCCACTCCCACAAGCCAATACCGCACATTTAATGGCCAAATACTGTTGACCATTTTGGTTGGTTCATAAATTTTGATGTTCCCCAAAAACGGTTCACATCAATTTTTATGTGCGTATCCCCCACCCCCATCCCTCATCTTTGGAGTGTGTATTTTGGTAGACACATTGTCGTCGTAGCTGTCGTTTGCAACGAGTGTCAGTGATCGAACGATGAGTCGTCGTCTTCACTTTGTAAATTGTAACAATTAAACAATGATATTTGGTTGTTGTAATTTTAAATTGTTTTGCTGATTTTGTTGTTTTTTTTTTTAATTATAAATTCAGTCAGTGCTCCATGAACAACACATGTTACGGAAAGTTTCGATTTTTTGTTGTGGGTGGTGGCTTTTACCGCAAATGGTAATGGTGGCAATGTAGATTTATGATCAAGCTCGAAAGCCATAAATTTCCAAAGTGGCCACATCAATCAGCAGGAGATGTTCATATTTTTTGGAAAATCACAATAAAATTCGGTATATTTGTCATAACGAACACAAAAAATCAAGGAAATGCGATTGAAAATTTACATTTGAAAGACAACCGACCGACCGATGATTTTGTATGGCGCTCTTCCTTCTTCTAGTTATTTGCATTGGGTAATAAATTAGTGGCAATATTGGGAACTTCTCAAATGAATTTTAATTTTTATTTCTGGTATAAAATTTTATATCCTGTATGAGGCTGAATATTGAAAATAGCGGTCGAAGAAAAAATTTTACATAAAATGTACTCAGTAGACTTTTTATCTAAAGAATATTCTCAGTAGGTTATCTAACCAAGAACTTCCAATATCGTATATAAAATACCATCAGTAAATCCTCTGTATTCGGAAAACCTTGATGAGATCTTCTGTCACTAAAATGACCTAAGATAATGTTTTGCTATGGGAAAACTTCAACTTTGTTGACTTTGCGGGCGGGTTGAACTTATTATACCCTCCGACATGAAGTGGAAATTCGAAGTACCTAAAAATTATCAGAACTTTTGTGTAATAAAAATACTGTCGACCCCGTTTCTTTCTTTCTAGATACAATATCCTCAGAAGGCCTTCTATAAAACACCATCTTCAAATCGCCTGTATATACAAATCCTTGATGAGGTATTTAGTTTATAAAATTTCGAAAGAGGATGTCCTCTGTCCTCTATTTGGGCGGTTCGACCTATTTTAACACCATGATTGTCCACAGGAGGGTTTCTATAAAAGACATTCAGAAGGACTTCTGGATATTGAATCTTTACTAGAACGTCAATATATAAACGAAATTTAGCAGAACTTTCAGCTTTCTATGCATTCAGGGATCTCAGGAGGCCTTTCATCTTCTTAAGTATTTTCTATGGAGAACCATGATGAAATCTTCTGTATCTCAAAATATACCTTTATAAATGATCTTCATACTTAAAATACATTCCGGAAGACTTCTCATAATAGAAAAAAATCAGGATGTCTTCTGACTATAACAGACCTTCAGTAGGGGTTCTGTCTATAAAGATCTTCAGGACTTCATATGATCTTTTGTCTATAATTGACCTTCAGAAGGACTTTTATCTATTAAGAGTCTCTAACTATAGATTTTTAGCTATGGACAAAAAACTTCAGGAGATCTTTTGACCATAAAAGATCTTTTTACAGATAGAAGTCCTTCAGGTGGTTTACTATCTAGTGAAGACAAAGATCTCTGAAGATAGATTATAAAAATTCTCAGAATTTTTGTATAAAAAAATGTCCACCATTCTTTCTGGAAACACAATAACCTCAGAGGTCCTTCTATAAAATACCAATATCGCAAGAGGATGGCCTCTGTCTTTTATTTGGGCGGTTCGAACTATTTTAACCCCATGATTGTTGGCATTCGAAACATAGGTTTTCTATAAAATATCGTCTATAAAATATTTCAATAGGATGTCTATAAAAGGGAAAAACTTCAGGATATATTCTACCTTTTCCCGCGGATAGAACTTTTTATATCATCCAGGTATATTCAAAATATTCTTCATGGTAAATTTCTGAAAAGATAAAACTAAATACCGACATACGGACTAACGTGGTCTTCAGTCTATAAGAGATTTCAAGAGGATAATGGAAAAACTTGGGCTAAGACTTTAAGCATGCCGAAAATTATACACGACCTTTAAATGTCAGAAGGGTTTCTGTCTCTAGATTTTTTCCATCTATCTATTGTCCTTCCGGAGGCCTTCTACATAGAAGTTGCTAAGAAAATCTTTTTTCCTCTTTGGACTTCTTCCTACAAATAAGGACCTGTCTATAGTGACCATTTGGGACGTATTTTAACTATAAAAGATATCTACAGAAGATTCTCTGAATGTAATTTATCAGCATAAAATCCCGGTATACTTTCATTAAAATATCGTCAGGAGGTCTTCTGTATAATTTGAAAGTAGGTGAGGTCTTCAGTCTATAAATCACCTCAAGAGGATGTCTGGCGCCAAGATAAATTGCTGCCAGAAGAAAAAGCAATAACAACCTACAGACACTCAGATTGGAAAATTGGGCTAGGGTCTTGAATATGTCGAAAATGCACATATATTGCAAATCTTATGTGAAGAAATTCTTTCCCACAAATATCCTAAAATACCAATATACAGTCACTTTCTATTGTTAAGATATAGGTACTTCGTTGGGTAAAATATCTATAAAGGGGCTGGACCTTTTGAAGGGGGCGAGCGAGACAGATGGATTGTTAAATCGTCATATTCTAGGTTCAAATCCCAGCGAAGGCAAAACTGTTTTTTCAAAGTGGATTCAAATTTGTAAAAAGAGAAAGAGATTCCAAACTTCCTGAAATTCAAGTGATGAACCTCGTCATCAACCCATGATAGTGGCACACAACATAGTGAGACATAAATATTAAATAAGAAAAGATTCCAACCATCACTGAAAATTCCGGAGGTTTGGTTTCTGTGAAGACTCTACCAGAACATATATTGTGATAACCAACTTCGGCATTAGCACATGAAGAGATAGCGCTATCCAGAAAAATCAAGTAGGTCTTGTTACTAGACAATGATAGATGGCAGTACATTTGGCAGGGTAAAACGTACCAAATTTCAGGAGATTTTGATTCTAGGTAACGATAGATGGCAGAGCCAGGCAAAAAAATACATTCTAATAACCAACATCGGCATCAACACATAAAGATATAACGCCACCCGGAGGAAAATTGCAACACTAAAATACCAAGGATCCCAACCATTACAGGCAAGTCAAGAAGGTGTTGTTTCTAGGCAATGATAGTTGGCAGCCCCATTATCTATGACAGGCTAAAATGAACTAAGACCTGTGCTCTCAAGAGGAGTAACATGAGACAAAAATGGTATCCCTGCTGAATATTTCGAGGTATTACAAGCGGAAGGACAATTTTAAATATTGTAACAATTTTATTTTTTACCAGGACTTATACCCATTCTGTGGACTGTGGTTGGAGTTATTGAAATTCCAAGCAAATATATCTGTCACAAAACCTTCAATTTCTTTTCACACATTTTTAAATTCAATATTTACTGATTTCTGTTTATTTCTATAATTCCTTTAAACCGTCTTTTAAATCTGTGTTTATTTGTTGTTTTTTGCTTGTTCGCATTTTTTTCCTTCCTTCTGGTGTGAAATCATAATCTTCCGTAAACCATATTTCTTTGAAAAGAAAAAAATACAAAACGATGAAATAAATAAACGGATATTAAGAAAACAAAAAGAAAAACAAAAGATATTCATTGTTTCTGTTTAAATTACCGCACACCAGACAGACAGCTCATGCTAAGCTCTAGCGTCCGTACGGAACTTGAGATGCATTCGTGAGTATTCACGCGTAACACACAAATTGTTGGAAATACAAATGAAAATGAAAGAAAACACACACACAAAACATCATTCCTCCGGCATTGTATTAAATATCTTTTAATTGTAAACATCTTCAAGTAATGCAATTATTATAAATAAATAACAAAAATTAAAAACAACAAAAATCCACACACACAAAAAAATAAATAAACGTAATGCAATGTTACGCTATATGAGTAACAACGAGCGTTTCCCCCAACACATCCAAAATCCAAAAAAAAAAAAAACTCATGGCTAAGTGAAAGTGTTTAAAAACGATTGCCGACGACGACGTTGTCTTTCAAATTAACGGACAGTCTATTTATTAAATTGTGTAAAGAGTTGATTTTTCTTCTTCTTTTTCTCGTTGTTGTTTGCCTTATTACAACAAAATTTCCTTTTAGCCATATTGCTGATTAATTTGTTGTTCATTGGACTCAGGTTTCCCTTTTTCCTTTAAATGGCCGTTCAAACAAACGTACGTTAATGACCCCGACATCTGTTGAAATTAATTTTTCCCTTGCCACCAGTCGAAGTAATCACCATCACATCGCATCACCTATGCAAGTCAATATCCTTTGGCAAAATGTTCATGCTTTTCATCACTTCATTCAAAATCAATGTCATTATCAACAAAACGCAATGCAAGGCGTTGAATAGCAGATATTGTGGGGGAAAACATCTGTGAAGTGTACAAATTTTAAACACATTTATTTTATTTCTCATGCAGTTTAAGGTGTTTGTTTAATATATATGAGAGGATATTTTAAAGCTATGTTGACCTTTAATCTATGAAATGTTCAATGTGGAAAATATATTAATTTCCAAAAATTAAAATAAATTAAATTGGATCCGAAAATAACTCCCAAATTGTACAGGTCTTATAGTAGTTGTAGATCGCAAATTAATAAATCAAATAAAAATTATATAATTTTTATGTTACCTTTTACTAACTACAATGTTTTTCTTTTTATTTTCAGGTAAGCTTTGAATGATAAATTACTCCAATTAAGGTAAATTTAATTTTAAATGTATTAAATGTATTTTGAAAGACTGATATTTCGAATACAATTTCCAAAAAAAATTTTGAATATAGATTACATTTTTAAACATGAGTTATTTTAATTCAGGATGGCGTAAAATACTACTTCGTGAAATGGTTCTTGTATTGACCTTTGACATAGAAAAAAATATTTAAGGAATATTTTCATTATTTAAATCAAAGTTTATTTTTTTATTTTTATACATGTACCTCGCTTAGTATAAATGTAAAAAATCTTATTATCATGGGAAAGCCACTATTTTTCCAAAAAAAATGTAAATATTTCATAAATATCAAAACTATTTCCATACTTCGCACTACTTGACCACAATTTACGGTCATATCTCAATACAGGTATCATTTTCATAGTTTACTTTTTTCCATTTTATACATGTACCTCGCTTAGTATAAAAGTATAAATTCTTACTATCATGATAAAGCCACTAATTTTTTTCCGAAAATGTAAATATTTCATAAATTTCAAAACTATTTTCCTACTTCGCTCTACTTGACCACTATTTGCGCCATTTCTCTCTATGATCAAAAACAAATGTATTCTACCGAAGAATAAATTCAACACCACCATTCGTTATTCGGCTGTATATTGTTTTGTTAATTTTTCAACCGATCAAACAATTTCAGATTTATCCTCGTCGGAAGGGTTGGAAGGAGGAAGTTCTATGATTATGAAGTTGCCTTTAAAATGACAACAAATCATACAACAAAACGGTGCATATTTGGCCTAAATCGGACATATCGATGCATGTTAAATAAAGTCCTATACGAGTAGTTCATATTAAAATAATACATTTCTTTTTCCCCAATCTAATATATTTGTACATTTGAAGATGTAAGATGTATTACTGATGCATTTTCAAGAAACAGAAAGACCTTTCTCTATTTAAAATAAAGATATACCCTCATCTGGAGGCTTCAACAATCCATTTTTTACAAATGTTTTAATGGGAACCCTATTTTAAAATTAAAATAAAATCACATCCTTCTTACCTTCTAGTAAACAATATTGTTTCGAGAAAACCCTGTTTAATGCTTAAAAAGCAAACTTGCCACCGCTTGAAGCTTATAACATTAATCGGCCATATCTCCAAGAGGAGTTGTGATTTTCGTTTGAAATTTGAAAGAGACATTCTTGAGTTGAGGTGCAATGCCTAATTGAGGACTGATATAGCTTAATTTCGAACCTAACATTGTCGTTTTGTATCACAATACCTTCCTTCACCGTAAATATTAAATCGGTAGGCCTAAATGTGGGTCGATAAGCATAGTTCATCCTCGAAACTGACGTTCTAGTTTTTTTTATATCCGAAGGTAGAATGTAGATTTCCGAATTTAGTATGATTACAACAGATAACTAAATCGACTAAGTCGTCTTAGAATTTCATACTTTGTAGGTATGAATTGACAAATTAGAGTACAGATTATCCCCCATACTACGGAGGAATAAGGCTATATTGATTCTACCCCAACACGCGCAACAAATTAGTTAACTATTTTAATATAAAAGGAGGTTATATGGGTTTAACTCCTAAAAAGGAGGCGAATATAAATAACGTTGGGAGAGTTGCGCCATCCGCTTGAAAAAATCGCTGAAAACCATCAACCATCCGTTAAAAAACGCGGTTATGAACCCCAAAATACAGACAATTGGGGCGAATAAGAAACCATTAAGAAACCCGAATAAGAAACCATTGTACCAGTTTTAAGTGAATTAGGTTAAAAACGTGCTTATGCTTCATAGACTAAAAAAGGCGTAGTTTTTGTAAAGAATATTTTTTCAAAGACTAAACGAGGCGTAGATTAAAAAATAGTTTTTAGAGAGCTTTACAACGCATGTGAAAGTATTTGCTGAGGTGTTCTTCAAAATACTCCTTTAAAACAATACGCTTTGCGTGACATGTGGCGTATACATTACGACGTCGACCATACGCACGGGAGACACAATTAATAATAATTTAAAGAAAGCGTAGTAGATTATAAATGAAAAAAAATATTTTTCAAAACTCTTCACTGCGTATATTTCATATATTTATTCAAGAGCATTGATCTGTTTAAATATTTAAATCTCCTGTACGTATCATAGGTCATTTTGATCCTTAACGGTTCATTGGTCTTGAATTGCAATTTATTCCTACTTTTATTGTTTATATCTTTTTCATTCGTGAACTGTTTTAGCATACTGAAGAATGTGACACATTCTCATATATGCAGGCCGAGTGATCATAGATTTCGTTATTGATATTTTCATTTTTCTCGCATTAAGGGATCAGGACCCATCATCTGCATATCTGTGGAAAATATTGACCAAATTCCTCGTACCATTTATGGGTCTTGGACTTCTTTATTATATACAAATGGAAAGTCATGTTTCAAATTGAATTGTATAAGCTCCAGCATTAGGTGAAAGTTTTTCATTGTTTCCTAAGGTGTTTGGTACTGAAAATTGGATATATTGGGTCTCTTTTTAGTATAGATCCAATATAAGAGTACAGCGCCATTTCCATTTTTAAGGTTTTAGTCACATATTCATATCGAAGTGGATGTAATTTGACTTTCCCATAAACATGTATTTGCAGGAAACTTTATTGATATAACCCCTATATACAGAATATTCGATATTCAGATGGCTGTAGCGGCATTATGGGTGGACTATATACTCAAATTTAATCTGAATTTGTAATGGTAAATTCTTGAATATTTATAGTTTCGAATTAAATATGAAAAAGGCCTATCAAATTGGTAGCTCATGGCAGCTCACTTTTGGCTACTAATGATCAACGATTTTATTTATCCAACACTGTTTGTAACTCAGCCTTTAAATTTTCGGAATTGAAGTACTATGCTGGTACTTTGAGAACACATGATCTTATGCTGCCATCAAAAAATTATTCAGAGTTTCCCATTACTGTTTCGACTTTTATTGAATTTGCACATTCAAATTTTCCTTTTGTAACAATTTGAAATATGGCTAATGGCTTAGGAGCTCCATGTCAACCAAATATTAATTTACTTTTTGTTGGCGTATTTTCACACTTGGTCTTAACAAGCGTTTGAATTTATTGCCGAGCGTTTGTTACTTAACTCGCAATGTCATCATCAGCAGCAGTAGTAGCTGCAGCAGTGGCAGCAATGCATTTTGAATTTTCAATTTGCATGTCTGCAACGAATTTCTGACATTTGTTTTCCTAGTTTCGGATTTTTTCGTTCATTTCGTTACACTTTTCATCGGTCACTTTCATTGCTTAGCGCAATTTATAATTTAAACGCGTCCGATAAACCAGCCAGCTCACAAGGAAATCGTAAGTGTTGACCTTATAACACGTTCGGAAAACAAATTTATGTGTAGACCGTTTTGGGGGGTAGAAAAGTCAAATAAATTTGAATTAATGAAAGCGATAACTAAATGTTGTTATACAAAGTGTGTGATTGACATGAAATAGGGCCAAGAGTTGGTCACTGATTTAGGTTCGCTTATTTATTCAGTATATAGTGGAATGGATAAAAAACATATTGTTACTTATAGAAATAGTTCAGAATTCGCAAAAATAAAAAAAAATATTTCTGATTTGTTGGTTTTCACTTCCTTTTTATTGTTTTTTCTTTCATATTTTATGAGAAGACCATAATGTATTCTGTCATATTGGACATTTACATCCCGTCCATGTTCATTATCATTCCAAAAACACAAAACTGCAACAATTTATTTTTGTTTTCCAAATCCAAATACATTTATTTTTATTTTCTCCCGCGATCTCCATTTGTAAAACTAAAATGTCAGTGTCATTAACGGTCAATGCGGCCTATGCTTCGGAAACTGGTGTTGGCATTTAGCCGCTAGTCTAAACCAATCACATTTGAAATCTTTTTTTCATAACCAAAGTGGCGGCGGCGCTCCTTTCCACCAACGATCTGAAATTTCCATTCATTTGCAATTTGTGGACATCTGCGAGTGAGTGAACGAGTGACTGAGTGGATGCATGGATGTGGGTGGGTGTGTTAGTCTGGGGCATGGAAACTAGTTGAGTAGAAACTATTTTTGCGAGTGGTGTGTCCATTTCAAAAAAAAAAATACAAATAAACGCAAAAATAAGAGACAGAAAGAGTGTCATACAAATACAAAAAAAATTATCCAAGTAATTAATCAAATCGAGTGTGACATACAAATGGCTCTGTAAATACAACAACAAAACAAAAAAATTAAACCAGCAACAACTAAACAAAGAGTTTTATATGCATTTCCTTAGTTCGAAGCGTAGAACCGTCATACCCGCATGGAGTAGGAATAATACAAGACAATAATAATCATGCGATGAAGAATTGCGTAGAAGATAGATATCATTTCAGTTTTTTTCCTTCTTTCTTTTTTGTTCGTTTTTGCGCTGAGTGGGTTTTTGTAGACAGTTTTTACGACAATGTCTATAGAATAATTATAATCAATTACAATATAGCTGTTGTTCTGTGGGCAATGCATTGACAAAGGGAAGAAGTGTGTTAAAGTATGGACGCATATACTTTATGATATATATTTCCGCATAAATTAAAGTTATATTGTAATCAAATGATTCCGAGAGCGAGGATAGATTGATGAATATATTGTCAGCCGGCTCCAAATAATCCTCGAAATATTCATCGAAGAACTCTAAAGTACACATATTTTTGATAAAAATAAAATTTTATCAAATTCACAATTCGAAATTATATGGGGTTTGAAAAAAATTGCTACTACTCAATGTGTGGTATTGAAAATGGAATAGCTCCCACATGACGGTATGGTCTCATTTTCCGCATTTTGAAAGGTTTATTTGAATTTTCAAAGCGAAAGGTTTGTAATTTATCATTTCAGATTTTTGGCGCTCTTGGGAACAATTAACAAATTCACCAAAAAATAAAAATTTATAAAAATTCCATTTAAAAATCCGCGCCTCTTCGAAAACCATCCAAAATTAAACACCTAAGGCCTCCTAGAAAAAATCCTCGTCTATGGCCACTTAGAAAAATCCCTTTACGGCCCCTAAGAACTTCATTTTCATTCGATGGCATTCATGTTTTCACATAGCTCAATTTTTTTTGTATTATGAAGGTTTTAGCCTAATAATATAAAGGTCTCTATAAATTTCTGTAAGTACCTTAGTCACTTAGACTAAAGTGGCTTTAAATTGTAATTCTGATTTCTTGGAGGTTAAGAAATATTTTTGTTAAACCTTTTCGATATTGATTGATATTTTGACATAGCTCCCATATAAACTTCCCGACTTCAGCATTTAAAAGTATCCCCCATTGACATCGTGTCAATTTCTATCTATTCTGATATTATTTAGTATTACAATGACCACACTAGAGAGAAGAAAAGTCGAGCCTGAGGTTCCGGCTATGGTAAAAAATGACGATTAGATCGAATGATATTTAGATGATGAAATGGACCGAATACTTACTTTTTGTGTGCTTTTCAAGTCGCTCTATAGACCACAATTATAAGCAGAACAACACAATACAAAACGCGGGGAAGGGAATATGGGCAACTAATTAAAAGTGCTGATGGGTCAATATTCGACCCGGGAATACAAGGTTCGAAAATAAACCGAGGTAAGCAATAGAACCTCTAATCGTTAGAATATAGCGAAATAATTCCCGAGTTCCATGGTAGTTGTGTAAAGTATCAATTTGATACATTCCCTATGTATAGGTCCCCAACCCATTTTCGGTATTTTGAAATTTGTAGCCGAATTTCCCCACTGAAGTAGCTGTAATTGGGTATTGCAGCATTTTTCTACTAAAATTTCCGGTAATTTGCCATTCCGGGTTATGATTGGTTGAGACATATATATATATATATAGGTTCATATTTTAGCATAGCTCCCATATATAGGACCCGCCTCATTTTCGGTTTTTTGAAGGTATTAGCCCGCATTTTGACACATTAAACATTCCGGTTTTTGGAAGCAACAACAAATGCAAATAGTTTTCTATAAACGTGTTGACATAGCCCCCATATAAAAGTCACCGCACCCATTTTCGGATTTTAACCGAATTTCTCCACTAATATATATATATATATATATATATATATATAAATTATTATTATTGAGGGATCTTGGAAGATGAAAAGCATTTTTGCAGGCAATTATAAATAGATTTTTTACATAACCCTCCATATAAAATTCAGTACTCACAATCGGCAATCCGAAGGTTTTAGCCGAATATTTCCAATTAAGTTACTCAATTAGTCATTCCGGGATCTCTTCGAAAAAAATCCATTTAAAAAACCAGGCATAGAGGTATTTAGAAAAAAATATATTCAAAAAACCACGACTATGGTCTCTTAAAAAAAATCCACGCTTGGGGTCTTTTATAAAAAAAATCAAGCCTATGATATTTTAAGAAAAAATCCACGCCCATGGTCTCTTAGAAAAAAAAAATCACGCTTATGATCTCTTAGAAAATAATTCACGCCTAGAGCCTCTTAGAAAAATATCCACGCCTATGGTCTCTTAGAAAAAATCCACACCTATGGTATTTTAAAAAAAATCCGTTAAAAAACACGCCTAGAGGATCTTAGAAAAAATCCAAGCCTATGGCGTCTTCGAAAATGTCATTTAAAAATCCACGCCTACGGCCTTTTCCAGAAAATTCCATTTAAAAATCCACGACTATGGCCTTTTCCAAAAAATTCCAGTTAAAAAATCCACGCTATAAGAAAAAATTATTTTTCAAAAATCCACGTCTATGGCCTCTTCAAAAAAAATTCTATTTAAAAAAATCCACGCCTATGGTCTCTTCAAAAAAATTCTATTTAAAAAATCCACGCCTATGGCCCTATCAAAAATTTTTCGTTTAAAAAATTCATGCCTAGGTCTCTGAGAACAAAACATTCTATTTAAGAAATCCACGCCTATGGCCACTTAGAAAAAAAAAATCCAAAATCCACGCCTATGACCTCCGAGAAAAAATCCGTTTAAAAGATGCACGCCTATGTCTCTAAGCGATAATTCCATTTAAAAAATCCACGCTTATGGCCTCATAGAAAAAAAAATCATTTTAAAAAATCACTCTTAGGGTCCCTAAGGAAAAAAATTAATTTCAAAATTCACGAATAGAGCTCTTTGGAAATTAAAAAATACATGTCTATGGCTACCTTATAGAAAAAATATTTAAAAAAAAATAAAATCGACGTTGTGATCTTTGGAAAATTAAAAAAAAAATAATAATAATAATGTTTCTTAGAAAAAAAAAACATTCGCATAAATCCACGTTTATGGCACGTTACAAAAAATTTTATTGTTTATTTCACTCTTTTTTATGAAATCAACGCTCAGTGAACTCTCGATAGTGTGAACTAATTAATGTAGTTCATTTCTTCGAATTTGTTCGCATTTTTCGATTTGACCAGCTTATTTACCGCTAATTCGGTTTGAGTGTTCACATTATCGAGATTTCACTTATTTATAAAATTCCAGCTTAGAGCCATTAGGACCAAATTCTATTAAATAATTCAGGCTTAAGGCTTCTTAGAAAAAAATTATATAAAAATGCAATCTTAGGTTTCTTTTAAAAAATACTTCAAATTCGTTCTTAAAAATTATATAAAAATCCAGCTTATGACTCTTTTTTATTCCAGCTTATGCTCTAAAGAAACATTTTTTTAAAAGCATATAGGCTATTCCGAGAAAAAATCTAAATTATGGGACTTTCGAGTTTTTCCTCCATCTTATAAGGAAGTAAAATATCCAATATTTCTACCAATCGTCGTGACTCAAACAATTTCCCAACCTATGGCAATATGCTCATACCAACACTATCACTTTCATTGAGAAATCATAAGACTTGTGTAAATAAAAATAATTAAAAACGAAAATGTGTTTATTTTGTTCCTTATCTCTTACATTTGTTTAAAATTTCTTCCCCTACTAGTTGATGGACAACATATTAAGCCCTCATGCCCCCAAAACCGTCGGTAATGTTCATTGATCTGTTTTCTGCTTTTAAGAAACAGCGATCAAAGACCTCCTTGACATGATTTCCCTGTTTCTGTTTCTTCCTCTTTCAAAAGTGTTAATGACTACCAAATGAGTCATAAGCGGTTCTCGCTGACAGGCAATATTGAGTGATTCTTGTGGTTATTTGTCAAATATTGACAATTTTGACAGGTATTTTATTTAATATATCCTCTATATCTCTTACTCGCTCTCACTCATATTTGTTTTGGGGGTTCTAATGTAAACATCTCGACCAAGGCATTCAGAAACGTGCGTCCATAATATTTTGTTTATTTTTCTTGAAAATTAGTTTTTTGTTTTTATTTTTTTGTTAATGAACTAATAAACATAACGGTTTTTTTGTGATGAACGTACGTTCTTTCAATGGATTTAATTATTTTTTAAATGATTTGCCAAAATTTTCTTTTTTGGGTTAAGGCCATTGCAATTTGTTCCATTGGAATAAAGTTCAAAGAACCGTCATTGAAGGCTAAATTGTGGAGGTGTGAACAGCAAACGTTAGTGTCACATTATTTATTTGTTGTTGTTTTTTTTTTTAAGAATAAACACAGGTGAAATAGCTGTTCGAAATTCATTGACTATAAAGAATAAAGACATATGGAGGTAGATGGTGTACTGGGTAAAACAAAACAATAAATTTTAAGTTTGAAAAATAGGCAATTTTTTTTAATTTATTGTAAATTTTTTTTTCTGAAATTTCTATAAAAATTATATTTAAAAAATCCACGCCTTTGGTCTTCTATAAAAATGATATTTAAAAAATCTACGTCTTCGGTCTTCTACAAAAATTATATTTATAAAATTCACGCCTTGGGCCTTCTACAAAAATTATATTAAAAATAATTATTTTAATTATATATTTTTTGAAATTTCGTAACTAAATAAAAAATATAGTATAAAATAAAAAGATAATAATAATTTGTATATATTATAAATTATTATAGTTCCTAATTAAAAATTAGATAATTTTTTAGTTTTTTTTTTTTAATAAAAATTTATCTAAATTTTACTATACCCCAAATGTCAAAGGTTTCTTATCCAAAAAAAAATATTTGAATTTTTAAAAAAAGTTTTCCATCCATTCAAAATGTCGCAATTTCTCAAAACCTGACATTAGGTGGAGGAAGTATTTATTTTTTAATCATCAACCATCAAATTACCAAAAAAAAATAAAATAAAAAAAAATAGTTCCCATTTTAATTTCGTTGCACTCAATTTCAAAATTTCCGCTTGTCTTTATTACAAAAACAAAAAACGAAATAAAATAAAAATCTAAGGAAATTGACAAACCCAAAAGTAAAGTCTGCCAACGCATATCATCCCATCCCATTCATGTGATCAACCATTCAACCATCCATCCATCGAAGCATGCAGGCTGGCAGCCAGAGTCTGATGTCTTAGACAAGGCGACACCTGCTGCACAGCGATCTATGAAAACGATCGTTAAACGTTTGAAAAATAACACCATCAGCCCGCAAACAACTTAGCAGACATTTGCCAGTTGTTACAATTGGCAATACGATCGACAATTGAGTGTTACAGCAGTGCACACCCCTGGCTGTCGGACCCACTTCGTCGCGATGATGCCCACATACGCAAATGTGAGTTTTGTTTTTTTCGAATTTTTATAAAATCTCTATTAAAATGTCCATTTGATTTGCAACGATTCGATTCGATGTCATGCCAATAGTGTCAGTATTGTTTTGGGTCGTGTTGTTGCTGTTATCCAACATTTGAAAATCGTTTTGGGGGGGATTCAACGCTAGTTGTTATTGTTGCACACTTATTGCTGTTTTGTTGCATTTCCTGTTGGCGTTTTCGACTACTTTTTTGGCTTTGTTTTGTTGCCGATTTTTGTTTTCTGGCTGCAAACAATGCGTTCACAGTTAGTAGCTTATTTCCAAATGTGATGGAATACCAAGTAGACTAAGTCAAATATTTTTTAAAGGTCTATCAAGGCCTGGATTTTTTTAAAAAATGTTTTTTTCGGATTACTTAAAGAATATTTTTTCAAAGCGAGCATTTTTTAAAGTTTACTTTTCAAGGCCTATATAAGGCGTGGATTTTTTAAACATTACTTTTTCAAGGCCTATATAAGGCGTGGATTTTTTAAACATTACTTTTTCAAGGCCTATATAAGGCGTGGATTTTTTAAAGAATAGTTTTTTTCAAGGCTTACTATAAGGCGTGGATTTTTTAAAGAATATTTTTTCAAGGCTTACTATAAGGCGTGGATTTTTTAAAGAATATTTTTTCAAGGCCTACATATAAGGCGTGGATTGCTGAACGAATATTTTTTCAAGGCCTATATAAGGGGTGGATTTTTTAAAGAATAGTTTTTTTCAAGGCTTACTATAAGGCGTGGATTTTTTAAAGATTACTTTTTCAAGGCCTATATAAGACGTGGATTTTTTAAAGAACATTTTTCAAGGCCTATATAAGGCGTGGATTTTTTAGAGAACATTTTTCAAGGCCTATATAAGGCGTGGATTTTTTAAAGACTAGTTTTTCAAGGCCTATATAAGGCGTGGATTTTTTAAGGATTATTTTTTCAAGGCCTATATAAGGCGTGGATTTTTTAAAGATTATTTTTTCAAGGCCTATATAAGGCGTGGATTTTTTAAAGATTATTTTTTCAAGGCCTATATAAGGCGTGGATATTTTAAAGGTTACTTTCTCCAGGCCTATATAAGGCGTAGATTTTTTAAAGATTACTTTTTCAAGCCTATATAAGGCGTGGATTTTTTAAAGATTACTTTTTCAAGCCTATATAAGGCGTGGATTTTTTAAAGATTACTTTTTCAAGCCTATATAAGGCGTGGATTTTTTAAAGATTACTTTTTCAAGCCTATATAAGGCGTGGATTTTTTAAAGATTACTTTTTCAAGCCTATATAAGGCGTGGATTTTTTAAATAATGTTTTAAGTTTTAGAGATTTTTGCGTTCGACTTGGTCCAGTATTAAATCCTGTCCACCAAAACCCCAAATATTTGTTGCTCATTTCTCCTGCACATGTTTTTAGTAGTTGTTGTTTTTATCATTGTTGTCTATTGTTGCACAAATGTGCATTTAAAACTTATGTTTTCCGTCGTCGTTGTTGTTGATGAGTTTTATATTTCGTTGTCTGTTTTTGTTTTTCATACGTTTTTTTAATTCCGCTTATTTTTGTTAGTTTCCATTTAAACAAAAAAATTCCGCCTAACTATCTGATATCTGGTAGTCCGTCCGTCAGTCAGTCAATGCTATTATTGTTCATTATATGGTCTTGTCTTCTCTAATTCTCGCTATGTGTTTTTGTCTATCTTCCTCTTCAGTAGTTTTTTTTTCAGTTTTTTGTTGTTATCGCCATTGTAAATCGTGATTTTTGCAAACTATTTTTTTTCGCCAGCCGTTCTATTCTGTAGCTATTTGGTATTGGTTTTTGTTCTCTAGCTGATGGCGTTGTTTCTGTTGTTTTTGTTGTAGTTGTTGTGACAATCCATTTGACGTATTGTTGACGCGTGCTTTTGTTGCAAACATCATCAACGTCTTCCGTAAATACGCACGTTTTCAGGTAGTGTGCGATTCGGCTGTCACATGTTTTCGTTGTTGTTCGGAATGTTATTTTAATGGATTGTCGGTTTTAAGCGAATTTTGAGAATTTTAGTTGTGATAGATGAACAATTTACAAAAACAATAAAACTAATTATATTTTAACGGTAAATTTTAATGAATACGACCTGGGTTATTGGACAGTAAGAATTGGCTGGATGCTGGAGACCGCAGACCGAAATCATTTGAGGTCCTCTAATTGGTCCTTCAACAAACCTTATTTGGTCTTTGGAAAAATATTTTTTAATAAATCCACGCCTTATTGGGTCTTTAAAAAATATTTTTTAATAAATCCACGCCTTATTGGGTCTTTAAAAAAATATTTTTTTAATAAATCCACGCCTTATTGGGTCTTTAAAAAAATATTTTTTAATAAATCCACGCCTTAATGGGTCTTTAAAAAATATTTGTTAATAAATTCACGCCTTATTTGGTCTTTGGAAAAATATTTTTAATAAATCCCCGCCATAATTGGTTCTTGAAAAAAAATATCCGGACATACATCTGACCATTTAGGCCTTCTGAGTGTCATTGAGTTTTCAATAAGAGTTTCAGGTGAAAGTTTGAATATTTAAAAAAATATATGTGATTTGTATTATATATTGTCATCACTTGGCTGCGATAATAGCTAACAATGTCTGGCATTTACAAGCAGCGATAAAAATAAATATGGAAAGCAATTTCACTAAAGAGTTATTCAATGCACTTGCATAAATATAAGGGAACTACAAAAAAAGTTAATCATATTCTAAAAGCGGAGAATACATGCCACTCCCCAGCCTACTACCAGAAATTACAATGCAAATAATTACGCTTTTACTTATTTATTTCTGCTTTTTAAAATTCAATAGCAACTAATCAGCAATGCCAGCCATTTATTTGTTTTTCCTCACTTAGAATTTCTTATATTGTCTTTCGTTCTAAAGTTCTTCAGAGTTCAAAAAAGAAACAAAATTCTCTTGCATTTTATGGCACGTAGCGGAGAGATACGTGCATTCATTCTTTTCTTTCCATATTTTACATAACAATAAAAAGCAAACACCCCATGCACATGAAAATATTCTCTACGGAAAAAATAGTTAAGGCCTAACATATCATACCATACCAAGTATTCGGGAACATGTCAGCCAACTAACCATGCGGCGAAGCAACATGCCTTCCCTACCATAGAGGAGATAGTTCAACAGCCATATGAGTTCGCGCATTATTAGCCACAAAATATTGAATACATACCACCACCATGCAGCCGAAAGACCGACCACCACTCCGAGAATAAAGTGACCAAACTAGTACCAGTATCCGCAAATGGTCACAGAATGGTTATTTTTAAATGGTCACATGCTTGTTGTTCTTTTGCTGCAATTGCAGAATGTAAAAATAGCTGAATTGCAACACGAGGTTGGTTCAAGAACGCTTTTTGGTGGCCTTGAAAAAGTAATCTTTAAAAAATCCACGCCTTATATGTAGGCCTTGAAAAAGTAATCTTTAAAAAATCCACGCCTTATATGTAGGCCTTGAAAAAGTAATCTTTAAAAAATCCACGCCTTATATGTAGGCCTTGAAAAAGTAATCTTTAAAAAATCCACGCCTTATATGTAGGCCTTGAAAAAGTAATCTTTAAAAAATCCACGCCTTATATGTAGGCCTTGAAAAAGTAATCTTTAAAAAATCCACGCCTTATATGTAGGCCTTGAAAAAGTAATCTTTAAAAAATCCACGCCTTATATAGGCCTTGAAAAAGTAATCTTTAAAAAATCCACGCCTTATGTAGGCCTTGAAAAAGTAATCTTTAAAAAATCCACGCCTTATATAGGCCTTGAAAAAGTAATCTTTAAAAAATCCACGCCTTATATGTAGGCCTTGAAAAAGTAATCTTTAAAAAATCCACGCCTTATATGTAGGCCTTGAAAAAGTAATCTTTAAAAAATCCACGCCTTATATGTAGGCCTTGAAAAAGTAATCTTTAAAAAATCCACGCCTTATATGTAGGCCTTGAAAAAGTAATCTTTAAAAAATCCACGCCTTATATGTAGGCCTTGAAAAAGTAATCTTTAAAAAATCCACGCCTTATATGTAGGCCTTGAAAAAGTAATCTTTAAAAAATCCACGCCTTATATGTAGGCCTTGAAAAAGTAATCTTTAAAAAATCCACGCCTTATATGTGGGCCTTGAAAAAGTAATCTTTATAAAAAACCACGCCTTATATAGGCCTTGAAAAAGTAATCTTTAAAAAATCCACGCCTTATATAGGCCTTGAAAAAGTAATCTTTAAAAAATCCACGCCTTATATAGGCCTTGAAAAAGTAATCTTTAAAAAATCCACGCCTTATATAGGCCTTGAAAAAGTAATCTTTAAAAAATCCACGCCTTTAATAGGCCTTGAAAAAGTAATCTTTAAAAAATCCACGCCTTTGGTAGGCCTTGAAAAAGTAATCTTTAAAAAATCCACGCCTTATATAGGCCTTGAAAAAGTAATCTTTAAAAAATCCACGCCTTATATAGGCCTTGAAAAAGTAATCTTTAAAAATCCACGCCTTATATAGGCCTTGAAAAAGTAATCTTTAAAAAATCCACGCCTTTGGTAGGCCTTGAAAAAGTAATCTTTAAAAAATCCACGCCTTTGGTAGGCCTTGAAAAAGTAATCTTTAAAAAATCCACGCCTTATATGTGAAAAAGTAATCTTTTAAAAAACCACGCTTGAAAAAGTAATCTTAATAGGCCTTGAAAAAGTAATCTTTAAAAAATCCACGCCTTATATAGGCCTTGAAAAAGTAATCTTTATAAAAAACCACGCCTTATATAGGCCTTGAAAAAGTAATCTTTAAAAAATCCACGCCTTATATAGGCCTTGAAAAAGTAATCTTTAAAAAATCCACGCCTTATATAGGCCTTGAAAAAGTAATCTTTAAAAAATCCACGCCTTATATAGGCCTTGAAAAAGTAATCTTTAAAAAATCCACGCCTTATATAGGCCTTGAAAAAGTAATCTTTAAAAAATCCACGCCTTATATAGGCCTTGAAAAAGTAATCTTTAAAAAATCCACGCCTTATATGTAGGCCTTGAAAAAGTAATCTTTAAAAAATCCACGCCTTATATAGGCCTTGAAAAAAATATTCTTCAAAAAATCCACGCCTTATATGTGGGCCTTGAAAAAATATTCTTTAAAAAATCCATGCCTTGGACAAATTTCCTGCAATTCCTAATCATCCCTCGTCAGCCAAAACCCCCACTATTTCCAGATCACGAGCCATTTAATTTGAGGTGTTGCTGTTAATGTTGGGCGAGGACAATGGTTTGAATTTTAGCACGTTTTTCGGTTAACATACAAAGCAGGTTTTAACCTTTTGGACAACAGTCGGAAAAGCAAACAACAGCACATGGAAAACCTCGTTTTTGTTGTGCCAAGCACTACAGAAAGCAGTAAAAGGAAAATGACAAAAAAATCAATATTTCTGCGTACTTCTTGTTGATTCGCTTTCTGCAGGAGGCCTTTGGTAGATGGCGATTTTATTCCACACACATGATTATTATAATGATGATGATGATGGTACACTTGGGGCTTTCGCACTATCACAACTTAGGGCTAATAGTAAATATCGTTAAGTGGTTTTCGTACTTTGTTGTTTTTTTGTTTTGTTTGGGTTTTTCGCTTTTTCTGCAGCTAAATCCGCTTAAGATTAAACTCAGCTAGAACAAGGCAACAACCTAAACAGGAAAAAAAGAACAAAGACCCAAGACCATGTTTGAAAACAAAGTTGTAACGAACACACCTTGTTTTTGAGCAATTGTAAAATGCCGCCGCTGCCACCGCCAACAAAATGACACTGAACTCAACAACCAGTTGACCGAACAATTGTTTCCCCGATCCGCGGTTGATAGTGAAATTCAACACGTGTTTGTTACATGCCACATGGTTGGAGGCTCAAACAAAAAATCAAGGTGTGAAATTCTGGAATGTTGGCACTTATATGGATATTTTGAATAACAATTATAAAAATAACACATATTCGAATTGGAAATCAAAATTTGTCATATTAAATGAGATTAATTATGATAAATTGTATTTAAATTTTCTTTTCATATATTTTTTTATTATATATTTAAACTTATCTCTTTCCTCTTTTCATTAAAGTCCCCAAGTCCCTTCCCCTCTCTAAGCAAGCCTCAAGGACTTGTAGGTTTTCCATTTTCCCAACTGACACGCACATTTTCAATACCATTGAAGTGTTGTTTGCTGTTATTGTTGGTGTGGGAATGTTTGTTGAAGTTTATTTGGCAAAACAAGTTAATATAATATCATAGCATATTTTTAGGCTGATTTTCGAGGGCATTAATTATTACAAAATTATGGTAATTTTTACAGCATAGTTTTAGGAGGAAGTCGTATAAACGCTCAAATGAATACAAGGCCATTGTAATTTGTATTTATTATTTTATTATTATTCATAATGTGAAATTAATATAATTATTTAGTTATTGTGATTATTATACGTTAAGATTAAATAAGAAAATATATTTTTGACTATGAACTTGACTAATTTAGTTTTTCCAAAGACCAAATAAGGCGTGAATTTATTAAAAATCAAAATATTTTTTTAAAGACCAAATAAGGCGTGGATTTATTAAAAATAAAAATATTTTTCCAAAGACCAAATAAGGCGTGGATTTAGATCAAATAAGGCGTGGATTTATTAAAAATCAAAATATTTTTTCAAAGACCAAATGAGGCGTGGATTTATTAAAAATCAAAATATTTTTTCAATGACCAAATAAGGCGTGGATTTATTAAAAAAAAAAATATTTTTTCAAAGGCCAACTAAGGCGTGGATTTATTAAAACTCAAAATATTTGTTCAAAAACCAAATATGGCGTGGAATTGTTAAAAATCAAAATATTTTTTCACAGACCAAATAAGACGTGGATTTATTAAAATTTAAAGACCAAATAAAGCGTGGATTTATTAAAAAGAAAAATATTTTTTCAAAGACCAAATAAGGCGTGGATTTATTAAAAATAAAAATATTTTTTCAAAGACCAACTAAGGCGTGGATTTATTAAAAATAAAAATATTTTTTCAAAGACCAACTAAGGCGTGGATTTATTAAAAATCAAAATATTTTTTCAAAGACCAAATAAGGCGTGGATTTATTAAAAATAAAAATATTTTTTCAAAGACCAAATAAGGCGTGGATTTATTAAAAATATAAATATTTTTTCAAAGGCCAACTAAGGCGTGGATTTATTAAAACTCAAAATATTTCTTCAAAAACCAAATATGGCGTGGAATTGTTAAAAATCAAAATATTTTTTCACAGACCAAATAAGGCGTGGATTTATTAAAATTTTAAGACCAAATAAAGCGTGGATTTATTAAAAAGAAAAATATTTTTTCAAGGACCCACTAAGGCGTGGATTTATTAAAAATTATTTTTTCAAGGACACACTAAGGCGTGGATTTATTAAATATTTTTTTTCAAGGACCCACTAAGGCGTGGATTTATTAAATATTTTTTCCAAGGACCCACTAAGGCGTGGATTTATTAAAACTCAAAATATTTGTTCAAAAACCAAATATGGCGTGGAATTGTTAAAAATCAAAATATTTTTTCACAGACCAAATAAGGCGTGGATTTATTAAAATTTTAAGACCAAATAAAGCGTGGATTTATTAAAAAGAAAAATATTTTTTCAAAGGCCAACTAAGGCGTGGATTTATTAAAAATAAAAATATTTTTTCAAGGACCAAATAAGGCGTGGATTTATTAAAAATAAAAATATTTTTTCAAAGACCAACTAAGGCGTGGATTTATTAAAAATATAAATATTTTTTCAAAGACCAACTAAGGCGTGGATTTATTAAAACTCAAAATATTTGTTCAAAAACCAAATATGGCGTGGAATTGTTAAAAATCAAAATATTTTTTCACAGACCAAATAAGGCGTGGATTTATTAAAATTTTAAGACCAAATAAAGCGTGGATTTATTAAAAAGAAAAATATTTTTTCAAAGACCAAATAAGGCGTGGATTTATTAAAAAATAAATATTTATTCAAAACCAAATAAGGCGTGGATTTATTAAAAAATAATATTTTTTCAAAGGCCAAATAAGGCGTGGATTTATTAAAAATAAAAATATTTTTTCAAAGACCAACTAAGGCGTGGATTTATTAATAATCAAAATATTTTTGCAAAGGCCAAATAAGGCGTGGATTTATTAAAAATAAAAATATTTTTTCAAAGGCCAACTAAGGCGTGGATTTATTAAAAATCAAAATATTTTTTCAAAGACCAACTAAGGCGTGGATTTATTAAATCTCAAAATATTTGTTCAAAAACCAAATATGGCGTGGAATTGTTAAAAATCAAAATATTTGTTCAAAAACCAAATATGGCGTGGAATTGTTAAAAATCAAAATATTTTTTCAAAGACCAAATAAGGCGTGGAATTATTAAAAATCAAAATATTTTTTTAAAGACCAAATAAGGCGGGGATTTATAAAAAATCAAAATATTTTTCAAAGACCAAATAAGGTGTGGATTTATTAAGTATAAAATTTTTTTTCAAGGACCAAAAAAGGCGTGGATTTATTAAAAATCAAAATATTTTTTCAAAGACCAAATAAGGCGTGGATTTATTAAAAATAAAAAATAACTTTAATTTCATTCGAGCAGATCTGCGTAACATGGGGAAAATGTATGGAAAACGATTTATAGTAAAATTGATACACGCTATTCGGTACGCCGCGTTGTTAAAAATATAATCTATATGTGGAAGCTATATCTAAATCTCAACCGATTTTCACGAAAATTAGCACACACCTTTCTAGACTTAATTCAGTACGCTATACGAAATTTCGTGCAAATCGAAGGATACAAAGGGACTTTGATGCACTATTTACCTAAAATTGGACGAAAATTTATATGGGAGCTATATCTAAATCTGAACCGATTTTCACGAAACTTAACACACATCATTCTAGACCTAATTCATTACGGTGTGCCACATTTCGTGTAAATCGAGATATATTATAGGTCCTTTGGTGCACTATTTACATTATATCGGACGAAAATATATATGGGAGCTATATCTAAATCTGAACCTATTTTCAGGAAACTTAACACACATCATTCTAGACTTAATTCATTATGCTGTGCCAAATTTCGTACAAATCGAAAGATATATAGGGACTTTGGTACACCATTTACCCTAAATCGGACGAAAATGTATATGGGAGCTATATCCAAATCTGACCCGATTTTCACGAAACTTAAAACACATCATTCTAGACTTAATTCATTACGCTGTGCCAAATTTCGTGTAAATCGAAAGATATATAGGGACCGTTTACATAAAATCGGACGAAAATATATATGGGAGCTATATCTAAATCTGAATCGATTTTTCCCAATTTCAATAGGGTTCGTCCCTGGGCTAAATAAGTGACCTATACCAAATTTCATCCAATTCGGATTATAAATGCGACCTGTACTTTGTTTACAATTTAACATCGACAGACGGACGGACAAAATCGATTCAGAAAGTGATTCTATGCATATTCTCAAAAGGAATGTGTCTATCTCGTTTCCATTTGCCTGTTACAAACATATGCACAAAGACATAATACCCTGTACCACAGAGTGGTGAAGGGTATAAATATTTTTTCATAGACTAACTAAGGCGTGGATTTATTTAAAAAAAATAATAATTTTCCAAAGACTAACTGAGGCGATGATAGTCTCTAATATGGACTGTTTGGACTTAGACGAAGATTCAGAAGTGTTTCAAATGAATTTCAAAATATAACCTATTTGTCATTTAAAGGAAAATCTCACCTGGCAATGCTTTCTGTAACACATTACATTCCATTTTATATAACAAAGCACGTTCCACTGTTAATAACATTTTCGAACATGGTATTGGCGGCCATACACAACCCTGCCAAATAGTGTGGCCATCATGTGGTAGGTTTTTTTTATTGTTGTACTTGATTCCATCAGATGGTCGGGAATTAAAGTTCTTCGATTTTTTTACTTCTCTATGGCATTTCGGGTAACAATAAAATATACAATTTTTAAGTTAATGTAGAACCGAACATAAATATGTGGTTATATAGGAGTAAGGTGGATTCTGTTCCTTAATTACAATTTCTTAACATTTTTAATGCAAATATATTTCATATATTTTTAATTCCAATAATTTCGAAATAATTAGATATAGAATTAATATTATTTTGTTTCTTAATATCCGTCAATTAAAAATTAAACATAAACTTTTTATAAAAAAACAATTCTTTTTTTCTTACTCCTTTACGTTACTACGATTATACGATGTCGATCTCATTGTCATTTCTTATTTGCCATGCAGGCAGATTATCATTTATTTAGCTCAATTTCCAAGCTTGTCAAGATTATGTGAAATTAACAAGGGACACACTCACACACAGCATGGACAACTGTAACACCTCAGATGTCGTCTGCAAATGACATGGCTAATTCACTTTTACTTTGAAAAATTTGCGATACACTGCGGTTGGTAGTCAGCAAACGAGTTTCAAAATTCGCGCCAATTAGTTGAAACTTTAAAATGTGGAAAATCATATCACATTCACACACATACATACACAGTTTAATTTATTTCTCATTGAGATTTAATTTTGAAAATCGTCAATGAAAAATGTTACTAGGTTCCCAAACAAATTTGTGGAAGAAAATATCGTGGACTTGGACTTGGTTTCCAAACAACAACAAACCCAAGAGATTGTTTACACAAAAACAAAACATAAATTGTCATTAAGCGATCAGCGATGAAATTCGATGACACTTTGGTTTGGGGATGTATGTGTTTGGACTAGAGTTGGAAAATGCAACACATAGGCAGCTAGTGTAGAGTTGCCATTTACGATATATTTCGATACCCATCACCACACTGTGATACAGGGTATTATGTCTTTGTGCATATGTTTGTAACAGGCAGAAAGAAACGGGATAGACACATGGTTCCTTTTGAGAATATGCATACAATCTGAGTCGATTTATGCATATCCGTCTGTCTGTCCATGTCAAATTGTAAACAAACTGCAGCTCACATTTATTATCCGAATTGGATGAAATTTGGCACAATTCACTTATTTGGTCCAAAGACGAACCCTATTGAAATTGAAGAAAATCGGATCAAATTTAGATATAGCCCCCGTATATAGATTCGGATCAGATTTAGATATATCTCCCGTATATAGATTCGTCCGATTTTATGTAAATGGTTCACCAAATATCTTTCGATTTGCACGAAATTTAGCATAGGGTATCGAATTAGGTCCAGAATGATGTGTGCTAAGTTTCATGAAAATCGGATCAGATTTAGATATAGCTCCCGTAAATAGTTTCGTCCGATTTTAGGTAAATGGTGCACCAAAATTTTGCATAGTGTACTGAATTAACTCTAGAACGATGTGTGTTAAATTTCGTAAAAATCGGTTCAGATATAGATATCGCTCCCGTATATATTTTCGTCCGATTTAAGGTAAATGGTGCACCAACCTCCCTATATATCCCTCGATTGGCACGAAATTTGGCATAGAGTACTGAATTAAGTCCAGAATGATATGTGCTGAGTTTCGTGAAAATCGGTTCAGATATAGATATAGCTCCCGTATATATTTTCGTTAGATTTCATGTAAATAGTACACCAAAGTCTCTTTATATCCTTCGATTTGCTCGAAATTTTGCATAGCGTACTAAATTACGTCCAGAATGATGTGTGATAAGTTTCGAGAAAATCGGTTCAGATTTAGATATAGCTCCCATACACATTTTCGTCCGATTTTATGTAAATTGTGCACCAAAGCCCTTTGGTACCCTTCGATTTGCGCGAAATTTGGCATAGCGTACTGAAATAGGTCTAGAATGATGAGCGGTTAGTTTCGGGAAAATCTGTTTAGATTTCGATATAGCTCCTACATATATTCGTCTGATTTCACATAAATGGTGCACCGAACCCCTAATATTTATCCGGTTAACACGAAATTTTACGCAATGTATCAAATTGAGACTTGAATGACATTAATGCGTTTTGTTGAAATTGGTGCAGATGCTGCCATAGCTTCTATATGTATTTCGAACGGGTGCCTGATTGTGATTAAATTTTTAACAGTGTGTATCAATTTTGCTATAAATCGTTTCCATAAATTTGTCCCATGGCACACAACACTAAATCTGTCCGAATGATATTATATTTAGCATAGGTTGCAGAAAGACTTGAGTATGTTACTTCGAGGGAACATTGTAAGCATACATATGTACAATATACCCAAAGGGGTGAGGGGTATCATATAGTCAGCCCAGTCCGCCTTTACTCTTTTCCTTACTGGTTTATTATTTTAAATCTGTGGTCTGGTTTTAATTGTCCGACCAATTTCTACTAGGACGACATCCCTGTACCATTTCATAGATTTTTTCTCCAATGTCCGTTGTCTCCATTTCTTAACAATTTTATCGGCCATATACCATACACACCAGTCAAGTCATTCATTGCTAAGCAGATGATGGCCAATGATTTTCAAACTGTTGTTGTAAATTGTAAATGACAGTGTCATCGATTAGAAATCAAGTAATTATCACAATATGGCACTTGTTATATACGAAGCGTTGCGTTCACATGCTTTACAGCCAAGCAAGACGAGATGAGCTGATGGCTTGGTGGGCTATCTAAGCTAAGCGAGGTCTTGATGATAGCCGACTGACCAGCCAGCCGGTCGGGATATTCGAAAAGGTACCAACGCCGTCATCACTTTTGTTTCCCAATGACCACGAGGATGTTGATGGCGTTACAGAGCACGCCAGCCACAATTCCCCAACATTTCTTGTCTGTCTTCTCCTGTTTTTCTTTGGAAGCTGTAACTGAAGTTGGTCAATTGCTTTTAGTGTGTTGAAGTTGATGTTTTCTTTTTTGTGGCGTTACATTTCGTTGCGCATGTCTTTCTTCCTTTCATTTTTCTTCTTTCTCTCTTTACTTTTTTTCGTCGATTCTCCAGTTGCTGCTTTATTGTTGTTATTTATGGCCTTTTAAGAATAATTTTATATGAGCAAATGCGTTTAAGAATAATTGTCAGTGCTTTGGGCAACTCGTTTGACCACAACAACCACCGAATGTGGCAGCCGTGTTATTTTTTGGATTTTATTTCCCCCGAACCATTTGTGTGTGGCGGTGATTCATGAGTTTTTGTGTTTTTGTTTTGGTTTTTTTCGCATTCCTTCTAAGCTTGCTCCAAAAACTATTTCAAGTGTTAAATTGTCTTTGTGCCAAAGCTTGGATTGTTTTGCTGGCTGCTTGGAGGCCATTGTTAAGGCTTAGCCGATCATTTGTTGGCGTTTGTTTTGTTCGTTTCCACTTTTCAAGTTAATTTATGACACTCGAAATGTGGAAATGGAATTGAAACGAAAAGTTATTGGGTTAATCCTTGGAGGGGATTAAATTTCTCTAGATATATGAAATAATGTTATTGTTATATAAATAAAATATTATATAAATAGAGTTTAGGAAAGGTTAAGAAATTCAAAAGCGGAACAAATATAACCAAAAACATTTTAGATAAAAAAAAATTAACGCCTACAGATAGGCATTGAGTTTTAAAAATATTTTTTGCTGGGTCTACTATCAGGCGTGGATTTTTTAAGATATTTTTTCAGGGTCTACTATCAGGCGTGAATTTTTTAAGATATTTTTTCAGTTTCTACTATCATGCGTGGATTTTTTAAACATATTTTTTCAGGGTCTACTATCAGGCGTGGATTTTTTAAGATCTTTTTTTCAGGGTCTACTATCAGGCGTGGATTTTTTATGATCTTTTTTGCAGGGTCTACTATCAGGCGTTGATTTTTTACGATATTATTTGCAGGGCCTACTATCAGGCGTGGATTTTTTAAGATATTTTTTGCAGGGTCTACTATCAGGCGTGGATTTTTAAGATATTTTTTGCAGGGTCCACTATCAGGCGTGGATTTTTTAAGATATTATTTAATAGTATTTTTTCGGGTCTACTATTAGGCGGAAATTTTTGAAACATATTTTTTCAGGGTCTACTATTAGGCGTAAATTTTTGAAACATATTTTTTCAGGGTCTACCATTAGGCGTAAAGTTTTGAAACATATTTTTTCAGGGTCTACTATTAGGCCTAAATTTTTTAAACATATTTTTTCAGGGTCTACTATTAGGCCAAAATTTTTGAAACATATTTTTCAGGGTCTACTATTAGGCCTAAATTTTTGAAACATATTTTTTCAGGGTCTACTATTAGGCCTTAATTTTTGAAACATATTTTTTCAGGGTCTACTATCATCCGTGGATTTTTTCAACATTATTATGAATTTTAGACCTTCATAACCTTAAAATAAACAATCCCTTCCTTGTTGACTGTCACTCATCTCAACATCATGGTTTAGATAGATATCTTCTCTCTGCGAAATATATTAATAAACAGCTGATAATTAAGATTTTTATCATGAATAGGTACTTAAGGCTGGAATGAAGACTTAGCAATCATTTCAAATATTTTTATTTGTTCAACACAAACAGCAACAACAACAAAGGCAACAAACAACCGCCAACAACAAAAGTTACAGTAACTTGTTAATGTCACGATTCCATACAGTAAATGCGGCATATTCATCTAGGTGGTGATGGTGCAGTTGTTGTTGGTGTTGCAGGTATTGTTGTGGCTGTTGCATTGTCGACAAAGGAATATTGGTATCTTGTCGAAGAGACACAGACAATTGTGGAACGGGCGCAGTGCAGCATACGAAGTGCATATTTGCAGTATTTTACAGTTGATTGATTGTAAACGTGTGTTGCCACAACAGTGGTGGTGCAACCAACCAAACCAAATCGACGAAAAAAACTCCATTGAAAACAAGCAAATAATTCACCCAGTTGCCTATTGGGGAGGGATTGTTTTGGCTTTTCATTTGACAGTTGAAGAGTGCGGCATTGCGGGAGTTATGTTAATGTTAAGCCCCAATATTTGCATCCCAAACAGACTGAACCTTTTGTCACGTTTCGAGGTTTTTGTTGTCTCGGCGATCGGTTATACCCCAACATGAAGGTGGGTACCACACTCAAATCCCGCATTCAATGTGTAACTAATGTAACAAATAAGCTGCGACCTGAACCCAAGTTCCACTTCAAATACAAAAAATTCAACTCAGAACAGCAACAAAAATCTGCAGACTAAGAAAAAAAGAATGCAAAAAACGGCGGCGACCAAACTGTAATTTCAAAGATTGTCTGCAAATGGCACTGAAACTGTTGTATATTTGTGAGGGTTCGCTGTGCGGTTTTTTATTCGAAGACTGCTAACAAAAAAATACCTGTTAATATTTCTTTACCTTCTTTGCCCACTTCATGCTCGTTATTCATATTTTTGTTGATTTTTTCCTAACTTGAAGCGATATTTACAACAGTTGTAATGTTTGTGGCGAGATGTTCCTGCAGCATCAACAGGGACGGCTAGTCAGTCAAAACCAAACAAAAAACTGCGACACAAAAACATCGAATCTGAATGGCAGTCAATGAGCGTCATATAAACATTATCATACCAACGAGACAATGTAACGTAAATTACATGTTTCGAACTTGGCACAGTGGTTGGAAGCCGAATTACTTCCTAGCAGAAATGTGGATTTTTTAATTTTTTTTTTTGGATTTTTAAAAATATTTTTTTAATGCCTACATTAAAATTCTGCTAGGAGATTTTAATGCAAAAATCGGAAGGGAATATATCTTTGGCCTTCTACTTCATAAAAAAAAACATCCGACCATGGCATGAGGTTGATTGACTTCGCGGCAGCAAAAAACATGGTAGTTAGCAGGACCAGATTCCAACATCTCGATATACACAAGGCCACCTGAATTCCTTCTGATCATGCAACGAGAAATCAAATTGATAATGTTGTGATAGACGAAAGGCATTAATCCGGTGTATTAGACGTTCGATCGATTCGAGGAGCGAATATCGATTCGGACCACTACCTTGAAGCAGCCAAGGTTCGCACTCGTCTTATTGTTGCAGCAAAGGTGCGATCTAATGTAACACGGAAATTTTACGTCGAAAAGCTGCAAACACAACAGATAGCCGAAGCATACTCTGCTCAACTTACCCAACTGCTTGACGAAAGCACCCCTCGTCCGGATAATAATATAGGAGCACAATGGCAGAGAATTGCCCACTCCCTACAAACTACAGAAAAACCAAAGACCACCATCAAGAAATCCGCGGCACGATCAGGAGTGTCGTAATGCTACTGATATGAAAATCGCATATCAGTATAGATATAAGGCAATCCTGCGGACAGTAGCAACACGTAATGCGATGGAGAATTATCGACAGAAAAGGATAGATGAGAAACGTGTTTTCCCAAAAAATAAGAACAAGAACAAAGTGAGAGTGAGCAAATCGAGATGTACAGGAGTCAGAATGAAGTCAGGAAATTTTACCAACGAAGGGTTTGGTGTAGGCACATCTTCCTGGTGAGATGAAGAAGGAAACCTGGTGATAGATACAGACAGCGTGTTGAGGATCTGGAAGGGGCATTTTGAAAAGCTTCAAATAGTGGCGGTGACGAAGATACCCCAGAACCAATAAGAAATGATGGTATAGAGTGTATACCACCTAGACAATATGATGTCATAAAAGCAATTAATCGGCTCAAGAACAGGAGCCGAACTATTCAAGACTGGTGGCCAGATGCTAGTCAGGATCACCAGCTGATTAGTACATTTTGGCTAGAGGAATGCATGCCCAATGATTGGAACCTCAGCATCCTGTGTTCCGTGCACAAAAAAGGAGACAATACAATATGGGCCAGCTAAAGAGGAATTAGCCTTCTACCCATCGCATATAAAGTACTATCCAGTGTGCTGTGTGAACGACTGAAGTCAATGGTCAATGACATCATTGGACCATACCAATGCGGCTTCAGACCTGGCAAATCCACCATTGACCAGATTTTCATTCTGGAAAATACTCACGAAAAACGCATCGACAAATACCACCTATTTGTCGACTATAAAGCCGCATTCGACAGCCCTATCCGTTCAGAAGTGTTTAAAACCATGTCCACGTTCTGCATTTCTGCAAAATTAATACGGCTATGCAGGATAACTTTAACTGACACAAAGTCAGCAGTTAAAGTCGGAAAGGAAATAACGGAGCCCTTCAATACAGAACGAGGATTTATACAAGGTGACAGTTTGTTGTGTAATCTGGAAAAGGTCATACGAGACGCAAAGGCACTCTGTTCACCAAACAACACATGTTACTCGTCTACGACAATGACATCGATATAATTGGTAGAACATTGCGAGCGGTAACAGCCACCTTTGAACAAATTGAGAAGGAGTCTGGGTCTGGCTGTAAAGACCAAGAAGACCAAGCTAATGGTATCAACGCGCAAGACGTCCAGTAGACTCGGACCAACTGTGGAACTTGAGAACTACAGCTTCGAGATAGTCAAACATTTTATATACCTTGGTACCGCCATAAATAAAACGAATGACATCAGTTTTGAAATTCGGAGAAGGATTGTGATAGCCAACAGATGCTACTATGGTCTAAGTAAGCAGTTTAGAAACAAGGCCACCTCCCGCCAGACCAAACACACACTTTACAAGACGCTGATACTACCCGTGCTATTATATGGATCTGAAGCATGGGTACTTGCTCAAGCAAATGAGGCAGCTTTTTAGGTGTTGGAAAGAAAAATTCACCGAAAGATCCACTGGCCGATCTGCGTCGACGGTGAATATCGGCGTCGAATGAACCACGAACTTTACAATTTATACGCGGACATCGACAGTAGTCAGTCGTATTGAGCTGCAGCAACTACGGTGGCTAGGCCATGTTGTGCGAATGGATGAGAATGCCCCCAGCTCAAAAGGCATATAAAAGCGAGCCTACTGATGGTTCCCGTAGAAGGAGAAGGCCACGAATTAGATGGAAAGACCAAGTAGAAAACAACATCTTGGAACATGGTCTTCCAAATTGGTGGAGATGCGCAAAAGACCGACGCGTTCGGAAATCTTTTTTAAGCTCGACTTATGGAACAACCGTTCTGTAACATGCCAGCTAAGCAGGTAAGTACATAAGGCGTGATTTGTTTTAAATATTTTTGTCATTGCCTACAGACGGCGTGAATTTTTTGAAATATTTTTTTATTGCCTAGAGAGGGCGTGATTTTTTTTTTTAAATATTTTTTTCATTGCCTATAGAGGACGTGAATTTTTTAAAATATTTTTTTCATTGCCTACAGAGGGCGTGATTTTTTTTTAAATAAATTTTTTTTAAAATATTTTTTGTCATTTCTTGTCGAGCTACTGTTCCCCTAAGCCATCACCAACAATTCAAACATCCTCTATGTGAATGTGCCACAAGACGATGCAGCGACGACATTCATATTTGACTGCACCTTAATGATCTTGTTACTTAGCAGAGAGACTGTTTTTTGTTGCCGGTATTTTTGTCGATGCTGCTTCTCCAAACACACAAAAGCTAACAGCCACTTCTTTACACAAACTATGCTAACGAGCAGTTAAGTTTAACTACTGTACAAGTCAGTAGATCTCCAAAATGGTAAAGAATTACAATCTTCTTTGGACCCAACAAAAAATTCAAAAACAAAAATAACAGACTTCGATTTTTTTCTAACAACAGCGTGAGTATCTGTTATTAGCACTTCTGCCAAGATATGTAATTCCAGCAGACAAACGATGAACTTCCCGATTCAAATTTTTTTTGCACAGCTTCCATTTTGGCCATAGACCGTTAAAATAAGTTTTCCGTTTGAAGTTCCATAGGATTTCTGGTTTTTGCAGGCTTCTAAGCCAATAAGTGTTTTGGTTTGAACTTTTATTAGCCAACAACAAATTGAAGTAGGGCAGTATTTTGTGTTGGTGTGAAGTTGTTTGTTTTTCTGTGCGGTTGGTGGGCGTTTTTTATTTGTCTGCCTTTGAGTTGACCTTTTCCATTGATCAATGACTTGCCTGGTTCGTTGGCTGTCTAGCTTGTTGGGTTTCATAGGAAATTTTCCTGATTTTTCCTTAGAAAAAAAATCAACAACATTTTCCATTGAAGTTTTTTTTTGCTTGGTTTCTTGGTTATCTGCTTCTCTCAATTGATTGTTGGTTTGCGTGTCAAGTCATTATAGATTAAAATTAATTTCATAAAATCCAAGACCAAAAAACAGCCACAAGAGTTGATATCAGCTTTGAGCAGGGAAATTGATTTTTTCTTTTCTACTTTAACGATTTTTTGCCAATAAAATTTAACGGTAAATTGAAATTTTTATTTTCTCGATTTTACAGGTTATAAATAATGTCGGGTGTTTGCCGAAATGTCAGGTAAGTGAATTAAAACATGATTTGTTTTTTCTATTTTCATTTTTAGGAATTAAGCAACATTGTTTCTTTCGTTTAATAAGAAAAGATAAATATTATAATTGATACTGGAAATTAATTCAAATAAATATTTTATTTAGACATGTAATTTAGGCGAGTAACCACGCCTGATATAGTCCCAGAAAAAAATATTTTAAAAACCACGCCTGATATAGTCCCAGAAAAAAATATTTTAAAAACCACGCCTGATATAGTACCAGAAAAAAATATTTTAAAAACCACGCCTGATATAGTCCCTAAAAAAATATTTTTTAAGAATCCACTCCTAATATGCCTTGAAAAAAATATTTTTAAGTATCGACGTCTAATATTGCCTTTGATAAAAATATTTTAAAAATCCACGCCTGATACTCACTTACTTACTTAGCTGACTTGTTACAGAACGATTGTTCCATAAGCCGAGCTTAAAACAGATTTCTAAGCGTCGGTCTTGTGCGCATTTCCTCCAATTTGAAAGACCACGTTCCAAGATGTTGTTTTTTACTTGGTCTTTCCATCTAATTCGTGGCCTTCCCCTTCTATGGGAACAATCAGTTGGCTCGCTTTTATATGCTCTTTGAGCTGGAGCATTCTTATTCATTCGCACAACAAGGCCTAGCCACCGTAGTCGCTGCAGCTCAATACGACTGACTATGTCGATGTCCGCGTATAAAATGTAGAGCTCGTGATTCATTCGAAGGCTATATTTACCGTTGATCATCCAAACACCCCAAGAGCTGCCTTATCTGCTTGCGTAAGTGTCCATGCTTCAGATCCATATAATAGCACGGGTAGTATCAGCGTCTTGTAAAGTGTGATTTTGGTCAGGGTGACCTTGTTTCAAAACTACTTACTTAGACCATAGTAGCATCTGTTGGCCATCACAATCCTTCTGCGAATTTCAAAACTGATGTCATTAGTTTTATTTATGGCGGTACCAAGGTATATAAAATCTTTAAACACCTCGAAGCTGTAGTTCTCAAGTTCCACAGTTGGTCCGAGTGTACTGGATGTCTTGCGCATTGATACCATCAGCTTGGTCTTCTCGCCGTTTACTGCCAGACCCACTTCGGCAGACTCCTTCTCAATTTGTTGAAAGGTGGCTGTTACCGCTCGCAATGTTTGACCCATTATATCGATGTCAACGGCGTAAGCAAGTTACATGTGTTGTTTGGTGTACCGAATGCCATTTCTGTTCACTTTTGCGTCTCGTATGACCTTTTCCAGCAGGATGTTAAAAAGATCACACGACAAACTATCACCTTGTCTGAATCCTCGTTCGGTATTGAAGGGCTCCGATAGGTATTTTCCGAATTTAACTGCTGACCTTGTGCCACTTAAAGTTATGCTGCATAGCCGTATTATTTTTGCAGGAATGCCGAACGTAGATATGGCTTCAAACACCTCTGAACGGATAGAACTTTCGAATGCGGCTGTATAGTCGACAAATAGGTGGTATGTGTCGATGTGTTTTTCGTGGGTCTTTTCCAGGATTTACCGTAAAGTGAAAATCTGGTCAATGGTGGATTTGCCAGGTCTGAAGCCACATTGGTATGGTCCTATAATGTCATTGGCCATTGGCTTCAATCGTTCACACAGCACACTGGATAGCACTTTATATGCGATGGGAAGAAGGATAATTCCTCTATAGTTGGCACATATCTTCTTGTCTTCTTTTTTGTGCACGGGGCACAGGATGCTGAGGTTCCAATCATTGGACATGCATTCCTCTAGCCAAATTGTACTAATCAGCTGATGCATGCTCCTGACCAGCATCTGACCACCAGCCTTGAATAGTTCGGCTGGTAACCCGTCGGCTCCTGCTGCTTTATTGCTCTTGAGCCGATTAATTACTTTTATGACCTCATCTTGTCTAGGTGCTATACACTCTATACCATAATCTCTTATTGTTTCTGTGGTATCTTTTCACCGCCACTATTTGATATCAGAAGCTTTTCAAAATGCTCCTTCCAGATCCTCAGCACGCTGTCTGTATCTGTCACCAGGTTTCCTTCTTCATCTCTACAGGAATATGTGCCTGCACCAAAACCTTTGGTTTGATGTTTTAGTCGTTGGTAAAATTTCCTGACTTCATTCTGACTCCTGTATATCTCGATTTGCTCACGCTCACGTTTTTCATGTTCTTTCATCTTTTTTTCTGAAAAATACATTTCTCCTCTTCTTTTCCTCCGATAATTCTCCATCGCATTACTTGTTGCTAACTGTCTGCAGGGTTGCCCTATACGCTGCGTTTTTCATATCAGTAGCATTACGAAATGCTGATCGTACCACGGATTTCTTGGTGGTGGTTTTTGGTACCCGAGTGTTGCTTTTTCTGCAGTTTGTAGGCAGTGGGCAATTCTTTGCCATATTGCTCCTTATCGGGACGAACGTCTAATACAGGTGGCAATGAATGCCTTACCAGTTGTGTATCACAACATCAAATTTCAATTTGATTTCTACATTGATTGATCAGCTGAGAAATCCAGGTGGACTTGTGCATATCGAGATGTTTGAATCTGGAATGCCTTGCTAAATATCATAAATTTTTTTGCTGCTTGATCAGGAGAAATCCAGGTGGCCTTGTGTATATCAAGATGTTTGAATCTGATTCTGCTAACTACCATGTTTTTTGCTGCTTCGAAGTCAATCAACCTAATGCCGTTGTCGGATGTTTCCCTTCCGATTTTTGCATTAAAATTTCCTGGCATAATTTTAATGTCATGGCCAGGGCAGCGATCATATGCTGTTTCCAGGCGCTCGCAAAATATGTCTTTGGTCTGCTCATCTTTGTCTTCGGTCGGAGCATGGGCACAAATTAGACAGATGTAGAAGAACTTCGCTTTTATATACGGATTATAGCAATTCTCTCATGTACTGGAGTGAATCTTGAGACGAGGTCTTTTATTCTCCTGTTGAGAATCTAAATTCATATCCGCAGCCAAATTTATGTCTCGTTGCATGACAGCTATAATGCAGTGCGTAATCGTCTGATTTACTTACGCCTGTCCCTTTCCATCGCATTTCCTGTATGGCAATAATATCGGTTTTGTACTTCTTGAGTAAATCCGCCAAAGTGAGAACTGCGCCTGTTCTGTACAACGTGCGCACATTCCAAGTACAGATTCGCAGATCATGGTTCTTTGTACGTTTGCGGGGGTCGTCCACATTGGAGGGGTTTGGTTTTCTTTTTCTTTGCTTCTTCATAGTTGGAGGGGTTTTCCGAGTGTGGGCAACCTACCCGACGCCTCAACCCATTTTTTTGTAGTTTTTATGGGTGAACTCGTGGCACATATCAGCTCACCATTTCAAGGGGTGGTTAAAATAGCTACACCAGGTGACACCGCGGGGGAGGTCAGTGTCCACAATTAAGATGAAAGAGGGACCAAGATAAGCCTGGACTTCGCCATGTTAAAGCCAATCAGAGCTGTTGCTTGGTATCTATCATCCCCTACGCCACCCGATCTGTTGGGCCATCAAAATAAATATAATATTTAGACTCCGATTTTTATACATATGTACCTATTAAATGCCTACCAAAATTTCGTTACATATTCCACAGCATGCCTTGTAAACATTATGATCGACTCATGTCTCATGGTCTCCCCCTTAATAAAATTTTATGTTTTAATAATTTTCGAAAATGAAATTCGGACAAAAACTTAGTGTAAAGCTTAATTAAACATTCCTTTACAGTTGTTGTAATTTTTTATTCACTACACGATACCCATTGGACTGCACATTGTGGTGGCGGTCGAAGGCACCAAGCAGTCTCATGTGTGAGCTGCTGCTGCTTGATTGAGAAGTTGTGGTTCAATTTTTTGTGCCATGTTACATTTGTTCGATTCGTGTCCATCTAACGATGGCTGGTGTGTTGGTGTGTCCATTGGTTTGTCACTCCAACGAATTTCTATCGAAAAATATCTCATGCATTATTAAGATTATGCAACGAAACCACTTTATGTTTATTAATGACAATTTGTTGGTCGCTTGGTTGGTCGATGGTGTTGGAGGTTGGACGCTGGTGATACTTAGTTTTTCTTTGCCTATATCTGTATCTGCATCTGAATGTAGAGAGACAAAACTCTATGTGACCATTCTATCTATCGGTCTATCGTTTCTTCCATCTACGACTACTGTCTGGCAGCCACCAGGGTAATGCATTGCAAAGCGAATCTACCACAAACCAAGTGTGCCAACAAACGAGTGCTTTAATTAAATAAAATTAATATGGGTTGGATAATTTTTATTTGTCATTTCATTTCAATTTTTTGCTTTTTTTTTTTTTTTTGCTAAAATTTCAATACACTAATGAAGAAATATTCACACCAATTGCACTACGGCTATGAACAACAAATTACATTTGAAATGGGGTTACTGAATGCTGCTGTTTGCTGGCTACTCATAATTATTTTGTATTTGTATTTCTTTCTGTTGAATTCTATAATTCTAGAATCGATGAGATTGACATTTGACAATTGTCAGTTTAATGGTGTTTGGATTTTGATTGTTGTTTATTATTATTATTGTATGGACAAATATCAATGACAATTTTTAATGAAATGCATTAAATTAAAAAAAAAAAATAATTGCAAGTACAAAATAATGATTGCTATCAAGGCCCAGCTGTAAGATGTGGATTTTTTCCAAGCACTATCACGTGGATTTTTTATAAAGAATTTTTTATCTAACCACTGTCACAGCTATAAACGTGAATTTATTAATGCATTTTTCGTAGCAATATCTCAGCTATATTTTTTAGTAAATTGGGTCTTTAAAAAAATATTAAAAAACTACGCTGCATAAAATATTTTTTTTTTAATCTACTCCCTGATGGGTCTTCATGACAAATAGTTCCAAAACTATATTTTTACGAAATCTTAAAATCTGAATTAAATTACTTTAGCGCACTGTGGAACAGGGTCTTTGTGCAAAGTCCCTTTATATCCTCCGATGTCCACGAAATTTGGCACAGTGTAATGAATAAGGTCACGAATGATGTGTGCAAAGTTTCGCGAAAATCGGTTCTGATTTAGATATAGCTCCCACATATATCTTCGTCCGATTTAAGGTAAATAGTCCACTAAAGTCCGTAGAAATCTTTTGACTTGCACGAAATTTGGCACAGCGTAATGAATAAGGTCTAGAATGATGTTTGCCAAGTTTCGTGAACATCGGTTCAGATTTAGATATAGCTCCCATATATATCTTCGTCCGATTTAAGGTAAATGGTGCACCAAAGTCCATATATATCTTTCGATTTGCTCGAAATTTGGCACAACGTACTAAATAAGGTCTAGAATGATATGTGCAAAGTTTCGTGAAAATCGGTTCAGATTTAGATATAGCTTCGCCCGATTTTAGGTAAATAGTCCACAAAAGTCCCAGGAAATCTTTTAATGTGCACGAAATTTTGAATAAGATCGAGTTATGAATGCCAAGTTTCGTGAAAATCGGTTCGGATTTAGATATAGTTCCCATATGTATTTTCATCCGATTTAAGGTAATTGGTGCACCAAAGACCCTATATATCTTTTGATTTGAACGAATTTTGGTATAGGGTACTGAATTAAGTCTAGAATGATGTATCTAAGTTTCGTGAAAATATCCATAGCTAGGCCGATTGACACAACGTACTGATGTTATATAAATTAGTCTCTGGCAAGTTTCCCTGAAATCGGTTCAGATATAGATTTATAACAAAACGCGTCGTCTGTTAGGATACATATGTAAAATATACCCAAAGTGGTGAAGGGTATTTTTTCAATTTCTGAAATATTTTTTCCTTGTTTTATTTCTCGATTTTTAAAATATTTTTTTCTAAGAGAAATGAAATGCTATCGACTCATTCATTTTATTTGATCTTTGACTTCTATGTCAAATAAAAAAGAAAACTTTCGATGTAAAATGAAAACGCTATAAATGTCTATTGTTCAGATTCCACAATTTATTGACAATTCCAGTTTGTTTTTGTTTTGCCAATGTGTTTTGTTGTTGTTGTTGGCTGTTCGGTTGTTGCTTCACTGTATTGATGATGTTGCCAATCGAGAACCGCAAAAAAACACAACAACGAAAAAACTCTGAACAATTTTAAATTGGGTCAATAGAGTTTTTTTTACGAATCGATGAGCCAAGGAAGCAATTGGCAAGGCAACATGGGTTCAACATCCACGAACATAGAGAAAATGAAATCGCACTAAAAATTAATTGGAATTGAAGACGCAAATCTAATCAATAGAGGCAGCAGATCATAAGGCTGAAGAAGAAGGAAAATTTGTTTATTTTATATAAAATGCTTTAATTTGTTTTCCTTAAATAATTTCACCTCTTTAATGTTTTTTTTTCTTTTGCCCACATCTCCTGACATTTTCATGCCATGCCGTATAATGTTCATTGTCGTTTTAGGCACAATAAATTAATAATCATTAAATTTCATTTGCATACATTAATTTTCAAATGTTAATTATGTGCAGAAATTTTCCACAGTGGGCCGCCGCAGACAGGCCCATGGAGGAGAGCAAGCAAACAAAACAGCTGCAATCAGTGGTGGCGCTTAGTACTTTGGCTGTTTATGACTTAATGTGGCCAGTACATACCAAGCAAACAACGACAACTACGATGTACATACATAGCAGTCATAAACATTAAACGGCAATTGGGGTCAAAATAATGACTTCTAACCTCGAACATCATTTGTTTAAAAAGGTAGGAAGACATGACAACAACAGCACCACATACATACACCAGAGTATCATTTGAAAATGAAATCAATCAGCAGCAGCCATGGCAGCTTACCGGCTGTAGAAGTTATGCCAAAGCTCATCAAGCCGCAGTCAGCAGGCATCCCAACTTGGCAAGTGTCAAAATTAGATATCCAGTAAACAAAAACATGATGATGCTTTTAATTTGTGTGTGAGGCTCCAGAGATAATGTCTGAACAAAAGAAAACGTAACCAAAACCAGCAATTTCAAATTTAAAAAAAAAACAATATTTGACAAACAATTATTCATTTTGATTAGTAAAAATAATAATTATTGGCTGTGTAAACATTTGAGAAGAACAAATGTATGTTGGTGATGTATAGAAACATGCTTAGCAACAATGTTGCCGGTTAAATAGGATTTAAATGCTTGCAAGAAATATTTAATAAAAATGTTTAAAATTCCACGCTTTTGGGACTGAGAATGCTTGAAAATAATTATTTGAAATATCCACGCGTATGAATCTGATAAGGTGTGACAAAATTATTTAAAAAACATACGCTGTTTTGGGTCTACAAAGACTTTAAAATATACGGTAGTAGGTCTCAGATGTTCAGAGTTTAAAAAATATTTAGAAACTCCAATATTTTAAAGTCGAGGAAAAATTATTAAAAAATCAGGCCTGGAATGTCGAGGAAAATATATTTGAGAAACGCAGGACTTTGCGGGTTGAGCAAAAACATTATTATAAAAATCCATGCTTATAGTTCTGAAAAGGCTTGAAAAAAATATTTCAAAAATCCACGTTTCTAGGTCCTATTGTAATAAACAAACCTAAGGTTCAGATAGTCGTTGGAAAAATATTTCAAAACTCCAGGCATATAGTTGGGATAGTCGTTAAAAAAATATTTAAAATTGACGCAGATAGTCTAAGCGGGGTTTATTTAAAAACCACTTATTTAAGAATCCAAGCTTAGGGGTCAAATAGTCTTTGAGGTATTCCTTGAGAAATATTATTTAAAAAATATGGTTGGGGTAAAATATGGTTTAGGTAGTCCTTGAGAAATATTATTTAAAAACTCCACGCTTATGGTTGAGATAGTCATTGAAAAATGTTATTTAAAAGAATCCACCCATATGGACCAGATAAAGCTTAAAATTTATTAAACAAATCTAAACTTATAGGTCAGATAGGGCATAAAAAGTATTATTAAAAAAATCAACGCTTATGTAGTGGTTAAAAAATATTTCGAATCAATGTGGATGAAAAAAATAATATTTAAAAAATCCAACTTTATGGATCAGATAGGGATTGAAAAAAATATTTAAAAACCACGGTTATGAATCAGATATGGCTCCAAAAGAACCCGCTTATGTGTCAGATGTGGCTTGAAAACAATTATTTTACAAATCCACACTTATGATACAAATAGGAAAAACTAATTTTTACAGAAAACCACGCCTAGTGCTCGGACAACCGTTGATAAAAATTATTCAAAAAATGCATGCCTTTTAAAAAAATATTTTAAAAATCTGTGCCTTTGAAAAAAATTATTTTAAAATCCACACCTAGTTGAAAAAAATATTTAAAAATATGCACGTCTAGTGGTTGAATAGCCACTGGAAAAAATAATTAAAAAAACACGCAACCGGATTGGACAGCCGTTGAAAAAAAATAATTTAAAAAAATCAAGTTTCCAGGTCAGATTTTCGTTGAAGAAATTATTACAAAAAAAAAAATTATTGAAAAAAAATTATGTTGAAAAAAAATTATTTAAAAAGCCACCTTTTGGGAGACATGTTAGTCCCTGAAAAAAATATGTCAGAAATCCAAGCTTATGAGTCCAATAGTTTTTGGAAACAAATATTTTTAAACTCAAGGTTTTGTTTTTTTTTAACGACAATCCACTCTTACGTTGAAAAAATATTAAAAAAATCAAGTCGTCGTTTAAAAAAAAAAATTTTAAAAAATCTACATTTTTTGTGGTAAAAAATATATCTTATATCTTATATATTATATTGAGTCTAACCCAGTATATTTAAAAACTCGCGCTTGCAAGGAGATCGGCGCGTAAAAGAAGTATGATTAATGAACATTATTTTAGGTCAGATAGACCCTCGATAATAGTATGCGAAAAATACTGGACATTTGGTCAGATATGCCTTTAAAAATAGTATTTTAAAAATACTGGCCTTTAGGTCAGATATGCCTTCAAAAATATCAACAAACATGATATTTTCAAAATCCACTCTTACTGGTCCGATAGAGCTGCAAAAATTATATTTTCAAAATCCGCACTTAGAGGTCCGATAGAGCTGCAAAAATCATATTTTCAAAATCCACGCTTATGCTTGTTTATTAATTGCAGGCCTACGAGTCAGGTAGTTGCTAAAAATATTTCAAAAAATCATCATTTATGAATAAGAAATGTTTTATTTTTAAATTCCGCACTGAAAAAATATATTAGTTTGTATTAGAATATGATTTCTAATTTTTATGTCTCGGGTATTTTTCAGAGACAAATGCATTCCAATCAATTTCAATAACATTATTATTCACAAAATTGCTTTTTATTTGTAAACCTAATAAATAATATTAGAACCTCAAAATATGTCTGGCTAAGGAAAGCAAATATGAAGGGGACAAAAAACTAAGTTCATGATCAGCACAGGGCCCACAAAAAAGATAGACAGAAATAAATAATCTTGTCTCATTATAAGCGTTTTTTCTTCTACTTCATAGCCAGAAATTGTTGGCTGCTGATTTGTAGTTGTGGTATGGCTGGAAACATAGTTATTTTAGACCCTAAAGGCATTCCTGGTGGTCCGATTTTTTCATTCTCGTCTTTTTATCCCTCACCAAGAACCATTGCACAAAAACATAGACATTTGAAACGACCAAGACAATTCGCATATCCCTGTCTACCATGTCCAGCCAGAAAGGCAGAAAAGCTATTGGCAAACAGCTGCAATAGCCAATAATCATCATTAAAAGAACCAACAATCGGTTTTTTTTTTTTTTTTGTTTGGTCTTCTTGGCAGCCGCCATAAGACCTCTTCCCAATTGGCCTCTCTTCCTCTTCGATAGATAGCTGGCAAATAGCTTGGTGAGTGTGCTCCTCCAATCATGTCCAATGTGGATTGGGCCAAAAGGAAATAGAATCGAATACTCAAATAAACACAGTCAAAGAGCATGGCAAATTATTTTAACATCCCAGGCAGAAAATGTTCCCCGGAATTGGTCAAAAGTAAATGTTTATTTATTTACTTCGCGTTGTGGGCTATTTGGCTAGAATGTTTTTATTTTTCTAGACTGGTGTTGCCTTAATGCAAAAACCAACATCAACAAATTATAGATTGATGTTTTGTTGCTTCAAAAAAAGGGGAACACAAAAACCAACAACAACACTGAAATGGTAATCAACATCCCGCCTAGGTCTTAGATACCCCATGATCAATTTGATATGCTCCAATCGAAGCTCATCTTAAGATGTTGAATGTGCCGGGTCTCCCCAACCAAAAGCTATGGACGATCCCCTAGAAGATATCCATCAATGTTTAACTAAGACAAACATCAGGCGAAATCATTTCATCTTTGGCAGCAAGAAGACTAAGATGAATTACAAAAACAACAACAAGGCATATTGACTTCGATCGATTCCATTGATTTCTGATCATCTTTATCTACCATTTTTGCCTGACAGACTGGACTTTTTGTCTGTGTGTCTGTCTGCCCGCCAGACTGACGGACGACTTTGACGATCTTAATTTGTTTCTCATGTCAGAAATTATAAAATTTGCATGTTTCCGTCTCGTTAGCAAAAGGTAAACTTAAAGAGCTGTAACAGCAACAGCAGCTACTTAACGTCTTCAATCTTAAAATTTTGTTACACACACATTCACTCAGACACACCCATCAATATGTCTGTCAAATCGGATGGCCAACACATGAAGGCTACTTATCTTCTTCTTCTTAGCTGGCTTGTTACAGAACGGTTGTTCCATAAGCCGAGCTTAAAAAAGATTTCCAAGCGCGTCGGTCTTGTGCGCAAGTCCACCAATTTGGAAGACCACGTTCCAAGATGTTGTTTTCTACTTGGTCTTTCCATCTAATTCGTGGCCTTCCCCTTCTACGGGAACCATCCGTAGGCTCATTTTTTTATGCCTTTTGAGCTGGGGCATCTTCATTCATCCGCACAACATGGCCTAGCCACCGTAGTCGCTGCAGCTCAATACGACTGACTATGTCGATGTCTGCGTATAAATTGTAGAGCTCGTGGTTCATTCGACGCCGATATTCACCATCGACGCAGATCGGCCCGTAGATCTTTCGGAGAATTTTTCTCTCAAACACCCCAAGCGCTGCCTCATCTGCTTGCGCAAGTACCCATGCTTCTGAAGGCTACTTATCGTCATGTAATTTAACTACTGGTTAACTAATGGCGCCCAATCATGATAACAATTGTTTGGCAAGTTAATCAGGGTCATTATGGGGGAACTTTTAGTGGCAGATTGAAAAAAGAAACACCTTTATGCTAAAGTCCATTGAAATAAATATCCAAGCTTTATGGGTCTGAAAAAAGTCGAAACACATATTTTGAAAATCAACACCTGAAAATGTTTTTTAAAAAGAAAATCCACTAAAAATTCACTTCAATGGGTCAGATATTTTTTTAGAAACATTATTTGAAATAATCAGATTTGACATGAAAAAATATATTTAAAAAATACCAAAGTTATTGAGTCAGATTAGCCTTAAAAAATTAAAAAATCCACGCTTTGGGGTCAGACAACTATTAATTCTTTTAATCCAACCTCATGGGTCTGGTGTGGCTTGATTTTTTTTAACTCATGCTTATGGGTCCGATTGAAAAAATATTACAATATACACGATAGAGCTTAAAAAATATTTATAAAATATCCACGTGGATATTGTTCAAATACAAATATTTGAAGGTTTTTGAATATGCGATGCTTTACTGAAAGTCTTCAATAGGGTCTTCTTATAGAAGGCCAGGAGGAGAAGATATACATTACATCGTGGTTTCCATAAAAAATATTTTTTAAAAAATCCACGTCTGATGGTTACTTCAAAAAATATTTTTTAAAAAATCCACGCCTGATGGTTACTTCAAAAAATATTTTTTAAAAAATCCACGCCTGATGGTTACTTCAAAAAATATTTTTTAAAAAATCCACGCCTGATGGTTACTTCAAAAAATATTTTTTAAAAAATCCACGCCTGATGGTTACTTCAAAAAATATTTTTTAAAAAATCCACGCCTGATGGTTACTTCAAAAAATATTTTTTAAAAAATCCACGCCTGATGGTTACTTCAAAAAATATTTTTTAAAAAATCCACGCCTGATGGTTACTTCAAAAAATATTTTTAAAAAAATCCACGCCACAAAAAATAATTTTTAAAAAGTCCACGTCTGATGGTTACTTCAAAAAATATTTTTTTTTTAAATCCACACCTAATGGTTACTTCAAAAAATATTTTTTAAAAACTCCACTCCTGATGGTTACTTCAAAAAATATTTATTAAAAAATCCACGCCTGATGGTTACTTCAAAAAATATTTTTTAAAAAATCCACTCCTGATGGTTACTTCAAAAAATATTTTTAAAAAAATCCACGCCTGATTGTTACTTCAAAAAATATTTATTAAAAAATCCACGCCTGATGGTTACTTCAAAAAATATTTTTTAAAAAATCCACGCCTGATGGTTACTTCAAAAAATATTTTTAAAAAAATCCACGCCTTATGGTTACTTCAAAAAATAATTTTTTAAAAATTCACGCCTTTTGGTACTTCAAAAAATATTTTTTTTAAAAATCCACGCCTGATGGTTACTTCAAAAAATATTTTTTTAAAAATCCACGCCTGATGGTTACTTCAAAAAATATTTTTTTTAAAAATCCACGCCTGATGGTTACTTCAAAAAATATTTTTTAAAAAATCCACGCCTGATGGTTACTTCAAAAAATATTTTTAAAAAAATCCACGCCTGATGGTTACTTCAAAAAATAATTTTTAAAAAGTCCACGTCTGATGGTTACTTCAAAAAATATTTTTTTTTAAAATCCACACCTGATGGTTACTTCAAAAAATATTTTTTTTTAAATCCACGCCTGATGGTTACTTCAAAAAATATTTTTTAAAAAATCCACTCCTGATGGTTACTTCAAAAAATATTTTTTAAAAAATCCACGCCTGATGGTTACTTCAAAAAATATTTTTTAAAAAATCCACGCCTGATGGTTACTTCAAAAAATATTTTTTAAAAATCCACGCCTGATAGTTACTTCAAAATATATTTTTAAAAATCCACGCATGATGGTTACTTCAAAAAATATTTTTTTAAAAAATCCAGGCTCTTAGCTCAACAGCCCTTGAGAAAAACGCTTAAAGCTCAATGGGTCTTTGAAATTTTTATTTAAAATCCATTTTTAAGGTTCAGATTGGGCTTAAAAAAATTAAAAATCTGTGCTTATAGGTCAGATTGAAAAATATTATTTTAAAAATCCACGCTTAAAGACCAGATAGGCCTTGAAAAATATTATTTTAAAAATCCACGCTTATAGGCCAGATAGGCCTTGAAAAATATTATTTTAAAAATCCACGCTTATAGGCCAGATAGGCCTTGAAAAATATTATTTTAAAAATCCACGCTTATAGGCCAGATAGGCCTTGAAAAATATTATTTTAAAAATCCACGCTTATAGGCCAGATAGGCCTTGAAAAATATTATTTTAAAAATCCACGCTTATAGGCCAGATAGGCCTTGAAAAATATTATTTTAAAAATCCATACTTATATACCAGATAGGCCTTGAAAAATATTATTTTAAAAATCCACGCTTATAGACCAGATAGGTCTTGAAAAATATTATTTTAAAAAATCCACGCTTATAGACCAGATAGACCTTGAAAAATATTATTTTTAAAATCCACACTTATAGACCAGATAGGCCTTGAAAAATATTATTTTAAAAATCCACGCTTATAGACCAGATAGGCCTTGAAAAATATTATTTTCAAAATCCACGCTTATAGACCAGATAGGCCTTGAAAAATATTATTTTAAAAATCCGCGCTTATAGGTCAGATAGGCCTTGAAAAATATTATATTGAAAATCCGCGCTTATTGACCATATAGGCCTTGAAAAATATTATTTTAAAAATCCAAGTTTATAGAACAGATAGGCCTTGAAAATTATTATTTTAAAAATCCACGCTTATAGAGCAGATAGGCCTTGACCAGATGGGCCTTCAAAATTATTATTTAAAAAATCCACGCTTTCCTGATAGATGGGGCTTGTGAAGCAGATAAGTCTGCGCTTATTGAATTTAAAAATCCACACTTCTGGTTCCAACAGGTCTGGAAAATATGGAATAGTATCTGAAGTTTGATATTTTTTTAATTTCACATACAATTTATTAAAACTTATCATCAAAGACATATGCAAATATTTTGTTGCACAACAAATAACTTCCCCTCACAATATTTTCCGGTGCTCTGTCTGTGCCCGCTTCATTTGACTTCGATTGACATGTGTCATTAATTATTTGTTTTTCTTTGTCTGGTTATTTGTTTCGATTGTCTGCCATGTGAAGGTCCCTCCGCATATATAGATAGCTTCAGCATGTGGTTTACTTGGGGAAAGGGGTAACAGTCTGGAGAGCTATGATTCCTCTCAACTTCGATCGAATACTTTATTACATGGATTGAATTACAATTAATTATAAAGATTTATTAACAAAACACATCAATAAGAAAACGTTGTGGTTCGATGTGGTTTTGGAAGAAAGTTAAATGGGTTTGGGGTTGTTGGATTTTTTCTTCTTCTGCTTCTATTAGAGAGTGAGAGGAAATGTGGAAAAAAGCGAAAGTTATGGGCACATGATAAATGGTAGGCTATGGGGATTAAAAACCATTATTTCCAAACAACACCCGCCCAACATAAACCAAGACAAGGTTAGCCTAATTATTTTCATATGTCATTTGCCAGATGACAATGTCTCGGCCCCCGCTCCCCGGTCTCATAAAAATGCCTTTGGAATGTCTTAGATAGCGGATTCTTAGACATGAGCAACATCATTCATAATTCTTGACTTTAGAAAAAAAACTAAATTAAAATATTGTTCTACAATTCAATTTTTTATTTATAATAAACCGGCAAATATGCTGCTGCAGATCTTACCGATTTCCATAAGACCGGTAAACAGTTAAAGAAAAAATAAAGAAACTTGCAATTGGAATACAAAATCTGTGGGTTTCTAAGTTTGGCGGTAGTTTCTTCATAACATATTGGAAAATAGCAACAACAAAAACAACAACTTCAACCAAAGATGATGGCGATTTGTTGCTTTTGCAAGTTGGCGTAAAGGAAAAAGACAAACGCCTACATGAATGAAAATTTATATAACCATCTAAACTGGCAAAATTCATGATATTTATGAACCGCAAACATTGCCAACTTCCTTCGCCCCACCAACGGTTCCGCGAAGCGGTTTATTGCTCCCTAAAGCCGCTACATGATATTTAAACTTCATTCATGAATTTTGTTCAACACATCCGAATATTGAACAACATTGAAATCAAGCAACCAGCCAACGCATTTTCCGTTTTGTGTCCGTTGTTTTTTTTTTATATTCATTGAAATTGAAAAATTACGCAAATAGTAGAAAGAAGCGGGAAAATAAATTGTAATAACAAAAAAGTGGCCAGAGAGGTTAGGGTTGGTGATCACAATATTGATTGATTAAATGCCAGGTAATATTGAAGTTGGCAATTGGAATGGCTTGGAGTTGAATGTCAGACATGCGGCAACATTGTATGGGGACATAACAGAATATTGGGTGTAATGAGTAAAGGTGGATTTTGAAAAAAGTTTTTTGTTTTTTGGAAAGCTTTGCAGGCTATAGGTGGGCATTTTTATTAATACTGTTCATGGACTACCGGGTGGCGTAGGGGATGATAGATACCAAGCAACGGCTCTGATTGGTTTAACATGGCGAAGTCTAGGCTTATCTTGGTCCCTCTTTCATCTCAATTGTGGACACTGACCTCCACGCGGTGCCACCTGGGGAGCTATTCTCATCACCCGATCAACTTACCCGCCCAACTTACCCATGCGAAAAACGCAGTGTATAGGGCAACCCTGCAGACAGTAGCAACACGCAATGTGATTGAGAATTATCGGGAAAAAGGGAGAGAGGAAAAACGTGTTTTCAGAAAAAAGAAGAAAGAACAAGAAAAACGTGAGCGTGAGCAAATCGAGATGTACAGGAGTCAGAATGAAGTCCGGAAATTTTACCAACGAGTAAAACACCAAACCGAAGGCTTTGGTGCAGGCACATCCTCCTGAAGAGATGAAGAAGGAAATCTGGTGACAGATACAGACAGCGTATTGAGGATCTGGAAGGAGCATTTTGAAAAGCTTCTGGTATCAAATAGTGGCATTGAAGAATATAACCCAGAACCAATAAGAGATGATGGTATAGAGTGTATACCACCTAGCCAAGATGAGGTCATAAAAGCAATTAATCGGCTCAAGAACAACAAAACAGCAGGAGCCGATGGGTGGCCAGATGCTGGTTAGGAGCATGCACCAGCTGATTAGTACAATTTGGCTAGATGAATGCATGCCCAATGATTGGAACCTACGCATCCTGTGTCCCGTGCACATAAAAGGAGACAAGGCGATATGTGCCAACTATAGAGGAATAAGTCTCCTTCCCATCGCATATAAAGTGCTATCCAGTGTGCTGTGTGAACGACAGAAGCCAATGGTCAACGACATCATTGGACCATACCAATGCGGCTTCAGACCTGACAAATCCACCATTGACCAGATTTTCACTCTGCGCTAAATCCTGGAAAAGACCCACGAAAAACACATCGACACATACCACCTATTTGTCGACTATAAAGCCGCATTCGACAGTCCTATCCGTTCAGAGGTGTTTAAAGCCATGTCTACGTTTGGCATTCCTGCAAAATTAATACGGCTATGCAGGACAACTTTAAGTGACACAAGGTCAGCAGTTAAAGTAGGAAAGGACCTATCGGAGCCCTTCAATACCGAACGAGGATTCAGACAAGGTGACAGATTGTCGTGTGATCTTTTCAACATTTTGCTGGAAAAGGTCATACGAGACGCAAAGGTGAACAGAAATGACACTTTGTGCACCAAACAACACATGTTACTCGCCTACGCCGATGACATTGATATAATGGGTCGAATATTGCGAACGGTAGAAGAGAAGACCAAGCTGATGGTATCAACGCGCAAGACGTCCAGTAGACTCGGACCAACTGTGGAACTTGCTTCGAGGTAGGTAACGACTTTATATAACTCGGTACCGCCATAAATGAAATGAATGACATCAGTTTTAAAATTCGGAGAAGGATTGTGATGGCCAACAGATGCTACTATGGTCTAAGTAAGCAGTTTAGAAACAAGACCACCTCCCGCCAGACCAAACACACAATTTACAAGACGCTGATACTACTTGGGGTGTTTGAAATTCTCCGAAAGATCTGCGTCGACGGTGAATATCGGCGTCGAATGCACCACGAGCTTTACAATTTATACGCGGACATCGACATAGTCAGTCGTATTGAGCTGCAGCGACTACGGTGTCTAGGCCATGTTGTGCGGATGAATGAGAATGCCGCAGCTCAAAAGGCATATAAAAACGAGCCTACAGATGGTTCCCGTAGAAGGGGAAGGCCACGAATTAGATGGAAAGACCAAGTAGAAAACAACATCTTGGAAAGTAGTCTTCCAAATTGGTGGATTTGCGCACAAGACCGATGCGCTTGGTAATCTGTTTTAAGCTTGGCTTATGGAACAACCGTTCTGTAACAAGCAAGCTAAGTAAAGTAAGTAAGTATGTTCATGGACTACCATAGGCGTGGATTTTTGAATTAATATTTTTCAAGGCCTATAGGCGTGGATTTTTGAAATAATATTTTTCAAGGCCTGTAGGCGTGGATTTTTGAAATAATATTTTTCAAGGCCTATAGGCGTGGATTTTTGAAATAATATTTTTCAAGGCCTATAGGCGTGGATTTTTAAAAATGTTTTTCAAGGCCTTTTTTAAAATATTTCTAAAAATGTTTAAACGCTATATTTAGGCGTTTATATTTAAAAACAATATTTAAAAAATATTTTTCAAGGCCTATAGGCGTGGATTTTTAAAAATGTTTTTCAAGGCCTTTTTTTAAAATATTTCTAAAAATGTTTAAACGCTATATTTAGGCGTTTATATTTAAAAACAAAATTTAAAAAATATTTTCCAAGTCTTTTGCACGAGGTGGGGTTTTAATGAATATTTTAATTAATGGCCGGATTGTAAAATATATTTTCCATCCCCTCCGAACATCGCAGCTTCGTAAAAAATCTGTCCAAACTTTTGGTGTCCCCCTTAATTGAGAATACAGGTTATTTTTCGTTATTTACAACAAAATTTTTATTGCATCATATAAATTCAATTTGCCATTTGATTACGATGTCATCGGTGTCATAAAGAAATCTACGCTCTAAATTGTTTTCGATAATTGTTTGACAAAATAAAAAATATGTTTTTTTCGGAGTAACGATTTAAGACTTGAAAACCAGCAGGCATTCACTGTTGGATAAAATAAAATTTACACAATTTTGATTTTGTTACAATATTTTATGATTTTATACCGTAGCTCAAAAAAACATAACGGCCATTAGCAAAATTTATTCCTTCATAAAAACAAACACGTTCAAAAGAGTTGCAGTTTTTTTTTACAGAAATTTATGATTTTGTGATACATTTCCATTTCAAGTTAAATGATTTTGGATTTTTTATCAACAAAGCAATTAAAAGAAAAACTTCAAATTGTTCATTACTGATTTGGCTTCCTTTGACAAGGAACAAAATAAAGAAATTACAACAAAATTCGAAAAACAACAACAACATCGAACTGCAATATACAAATTTAGATTGTTGTTAATGTTTATGGCAGTTCGGCTTCAAAAACATGACATATTTTGTTGGTATTTTGTCGGGGACTGGTTTCATTCACATGGTGCTGAACATGGTCCACATGTCCACACACTCCCACATTCATGGTAAATTGTCAAAATTGTCGAAACATAACATAACACGTTGCATATTATGGACGGACGGACGGACTGGCGGAGCTCATATTCGATGTCTAGCCAAAAATGCAACACAAAACAATTCGTTGCAATTACGAAGCCGGGTTTAAACTTCAAATATTTTTTGTGGCGATTTTGAGTTTTGTGTTTTCCTTGTGGCAATCAAAGACATACCAAACTCATTTCGCTCACACCCTAAATGAAGTGGGCGGAAAATTAGTTGTGTCCAGAGAAAGTCCATTGACTGTCATAGTAGTGTAAATGGATTTTTAATTGGACAAATTTTGAGTTAATTAACAAAATAGGAAAACTTGTTGCAACATTGGATTCGAATGATTGGGGAAAATGGGATTACGCAAACATGAATTCAATCTATAACCGAGAAAATTTGTAGGCCAAAAATATTCAACTGTAATCGATTGTTTTTGGAAAATATTTTACAAGGATGGAAGGAGGAGTGGATATTCATAAGGTAAATTCTGTTAAATATTTTTTGAAGGTTGTCGATTTTTTCAAAAATATTTTTTCAAGGACTATAAATAGGCGTGGATTTTTTAAAAATATTTTTTCAAGTACTATAATCAGGCGTGGACTATAAACAGGCGTGGATTTTTTTAAGATATTTTTTCAAGTACTATAGTCAAGCGTGGACTACAAACAGGCGTGGATTTTTAAAAAATATTTTTTTTCAAGTACTATAATCAGGCGTAGACTATAACCGGCCTGGATTTTTTAAAAATATTTTTTCAAGTACTATAATCAGGCGTGGACTATAAACATGCCTGGATTTCTTAAAAATATTTTTTCAAGTACTATAATCAGGCGTGGACTACAAACAGGCCTGGATTTTTAATGATCTTCTTTCGAGATATTTTTATAAGCGGGATTTTTTTAAATATTCTTTAAGATTTATTTCTAGGCGTGAATATTTTAAATAATTTGTCTAAGGACTTAATTTATATATTATTTTCAAAAGCCTCTCTCTGAAACTTCCCTCGTCATCCAGACTTAATTTAATTATTTTCACTCTCTCTCCATTGCCTGTAGAAAATATTTGTAATTTTTTTGCCAGCCCAACTTTTAGTTTTTAATTAAAAAATTATCATTGTCGCGTTCGACCTGCTGTAGTTTTCATTTAAAATTCTCATAAATTTTCCGCCGATGAAAAGTTTGCATTTATGAATTTTAACTACCTGTGTACGGACATGATAATTGCCTCCAAAACACATTTACGGGACCATGATCGATTGCATGTCGGTGACGAACGACGACGCATTTGCAAGCGTGGATGCGACGAAAAATCAATGCGGTGGCTAAGAGGGAAAGACAGGTGAAGAGGAAGGGGTGAGGGGAGAAAATCAAACATCAGTGTCTAAGCATTTTATGTTGGCTGCAGCTACTGTTTACGGATGAATCAATTCAGCCACGCAATTTAAAGAAATGGAGAGAACGGGACAAGATTAGATAGGTGGGGATGATCGATGTAGAATGGGACAGAATTATGGAGAGAATGGGACAGGATTAGATAGGTGGAAAATATCGATGTAAAATTATAATGACGGGCAAAATTTTACTACATCTTCGATAATGACGACTTGGGATATGGCTTGAAAAATTTTTTTTAAAAATCCACTCCTATAGCAAGGCCAATAAGTTTTCAGTTCACTTCATCCCAAAATTATTTTCTGACCATCACCGAAAATTATAGGAGATATCCTTGACCATAACTGGAAATTCATGGAAAATTTCAAAGCGATCAGCGCTATATTTCCGCCCTCTAGTATGTTAATGGGTTACTAAATAATATCTCAATACGTAAGCACTTGTACAAAATTTGTATTTTTTCACACAAAAGTCGGGGTCAATTTGACCCGCTAAATATTGACCAATCTTTATCAAAACTGGCATGCTTTTCTTTGGCCTGATCCCCTTCTCCATGAAAAATTAGCTATGTTGGGGCCATAATTACGGCCTATGTAGCGATCAGAAAAACGTGAAGATTGAACAAAATTTCGTGAAGATTGGTCCATAACTGTGGCCTGTATCGTGTTTACAAATTATAATGGACGGACGGACTCAGCTAGTCGAGATATGATGATTGGTATACTTAAAGGTGGGTCTTGAACAAATATTTCGCGGCTTTACAAACTATTGGGTCTGCACAAAGCTATAATACCCTGGCAACATAGTTGTGTAGGGTATAAAAATTATATGTGGTTCTAAGGATCTGTCGATCTATCCAATTCCCATACTATCCTCTTAATTTTGTTAATCATAAAATCGCAAATCAATAAGGTTTCGTTCGAAAGGACAGACAACATTCAATACCGGTAGAAGAATTTGAAGAGATTTTTTCCCCGATTTTTTCATTTTTTCAAACTTTTTCTTGTTGTTGTTTGTTTTCTTGCTGCTTATGATGTGTAGAAGATTATTTCAAAGTGATTGACCAATAGCTAAAGGCCATAACTCTCTATGTAAACAACTTTGATGGACGGACGGACTTCACCTCAACGTCAGCTCCCTCGCCATTGAATGTCTTTCAATTTCATTTTTTGTTTTTTGCTTTCAAAGAGATTGATGCAAGTTTTTTTTCGTCTAGATGCAATCGCGCAGTAGAGTCTTTAGAAAACGGGTTAAATTATATTCAATTATTTATGGAAAAAAATAATCTAACAAAAAAACAGCATTAGCCTGGCAACCGGGTTAAACGTGTGGCCGGCAGCCTACAACTCCCATTGAACGGAGCACCACTGGGGTGGTCTTTTCTGCCAGCCATTAATACCGAACGGACAACGTTTAAATGTGGTTAGTTGGTCGATCGATCCGTATTTTTGGTATGTTAATAATATTTCAAACAGACAAAATGAAAAGAAAAACAAAACCTAAAAGGCAGGTTTATTGAAAAACCATTTAGAAATTGGGTCATTAGACAGAAACAAGGTCGCCGCTGTTCATTGTGCGGCTCAACAAATCCACAAAAAAAAATCAAACTGGCGCAGTTAGTTCCGTTGCTTTTTGGACCGTTTGCTACATTAATTTATTAACACAACTTCGACATTCCTGATTGACATTCATCATTCGATTATTGCTTGTAAATATATCACTGACAAAAAAATCACACTCATACACACATACACTTACCTGGAGAAAAACATTGTCATCAACATATGAGGTCCATACACACAGCAACAAAAAAATTGACATACAAGACGACAATATTTGATACGCGCGTCATATGTTTTCTGTCATTCATTCATGTTTTTGTTGATTCCTTTCATTTTGTTGTAGTTGTATTTTTGTAGAAAACTCTGGTGGCAGGGGCTTTGGTTTCATTAAATCTCCTCCGTCATCCACAACAATCGTCAATCGTGGTTTGACATCGTCATCATGATCAGTGGCAGATCATTTATGGGCCATTTTTTGTCGGTGTTGTTGCTGCTGTTGTTGTTGTTATGTTGCATGTTTGTATATCTTGGCTTAATTGCCACATGATTACAGTCACTATAACTGTCAGATTTGTACAAGAAATTAATGCAGCATCTGTTTTATTGGCATTCACCCGGCCAGATATGACACCGAGAGAGAGAGAGAGAGAGTGAAACCCCCTCCCAGCCACCCCTCTCTCTAACTAGGAGTCTCTGGGGTAACACAAGTCAGTAAAACCTCTTGTCAGAGAATTTATAAAGAAACTCAGGAAAGGATAAAGTCCTGATTGAACTGATGTTTTTAGGCAGGTTCCACTGTGAGGACTGTCAACCAATTCAATGCCTGAAATTAATTTGATATTTATGTTAATTGATTGTTCAAAAAAAGAAATTAATATTAACTGATATCAATAATGTGGTAAGTCCATGTGTCATTCATCATATTAATAACGGATTGGTTTTTGTTCGATGTTCAGAACAATGTTGTGAGCCTTTCAAAATACGTTGGAAACAAATTACAATTAAAACCACTAAGGAAAGTAGTAAAGTCGGACTGGGCCTTCACCACTTTGGGTATGTTGTACATATATATCCTTACAATTGCATGTCACTGTTCGCTCGAAGTTCAAGTCTATATCTAAACCGTTTTTTCGAAATTTAACTCACATCGTTCTAGGCCAAATTCAGTGCAATATGCCGAATTTCGTGCATATCGAGAGATATAGAGGTACTTTGGTGCACCATTTACCTTATATCAGACGAAAATATATACGGGAGCTATTTCTAAATCTGAACCTTTTTTCCCCATTTTAATAGGGTTCATCTTTGGGCCAAATAAATGAGATGTGCCAAATTTCATCCAAATCGAATCAGAAATGCGAACTATAGTTTGTTTACAATTTAACATGGACAGACGGACGGACATGCATAAATCGACTCAAAAAGTGATTCTATGCATATTCTCAAAATGAACCATGGGTCTATCTCGATTCCTTTTGCTTGTACCACAGAGTGGTGAAAAATTATTCTTTAAAAAATCCATGCCTTATAGTAGGCCTTGAAAAAATATTCTTTAAAAAAATCCATGCCTTATGGTAGGCCTTGAAAAAATATTCTTTAAAAAATCCACGCCTTATAGTAGGCCTTGAAAAAATATTCTTTAAAAAAATCCACGCCTTATAGTAGGTCTTGAAAAAATATTCTTTAAAAAAATCCACGCCTTATAGTAGGCCTTGAAAAAAATATCCTTTAAAAAAATCCACGCCTGGTGTAGGTCCTTGCAAAAATATCCTTTAAAAAAATCCACGCCTGGTGTAGGTCCTTGCAAAAATATCCTTTAAAAAAATCCACGCCTTATATAGGCCTTGAAAAAATATTCTTTAAAAAATCCACGCCTTATATAGGCCTTGAAAAAATATTCTTTAAAAAATCCACGCCTTATATAGGCCTTGAAAAAATATTCTTTAAAAAATCCACGCCTTATATAGGCCTTGAAAAAATATTCTTTAAAAAATCCACGCCTTATATAGGCCTTGAAAAAATATTCTTTAAAAAATCCACGCCTTATATAGGCCTTGAAAAAATATTCTTTAAAAAATCCACGCCTTATATAGGCCTTGAAAAAATATCCTTTAAAAATCCACGCCTTATATAGGCCTTGAAAAAATATCCTTTAAAAATCCACGCCTTATATAGGCCTTGAAAAAATATCCTTTAAAAATCCACGCCTTATATAGGCCTTGAAAAAATATCCTTTAAAAATCCACGCCTTATATAGGCCTTGAAAAAATATCCTTTAAAAATCCACGCCTTATATAGGCCTTGAAAAAATATCATTTAAAAATCCACGCCTTATATAGGCCTTGAAAAAATATCCTTTAAAAATCCACGCCTTATATAGGCCTTGAAAAAATATCCTTTAAAAATCCACGCCTTATATAGGCCTTGAAAAAATATCCTTTAAAAATCCACGCCTTATATAGGCCTTGAAAAAATATCCTTTAAAAATCCACGCCTTATATAGGCCTTGAAAAAATATCCTTTAAAAATCCACGCCTTATATAGGCCTTGAAAAAATATCCTTTAAAAATCCACGCCTTATATAGGCCTTGAAAAAATATCCTTTAAAAATCCACGCCTCATATAGGCCTTGAAAAAATATCCTTTAAAAATCCACGCCTTATATAGGCCTTGAAAAAATATCCTTTAAAAATCCACGCCTTATATAGGCCTTGAAAAAATATCCTTTAAAAATCCACGCCTTATATAGGCCTTGAAAAAATATCCTTTAAAAATCCACGCCTTATATAGGCCTTGAAAAAATATCCTTTAAAAATCCACGCCTTATATAGGCCTTGAAAAAATAACCTTTAAAAATCCACGCCTTGTATAGGCCTTGAAAAAATATCCTTTAAAAATCCACGCCTTATATAGGCCTTGAAAAAATATCCTTTAAAAATCCACGCCTTATAGTAGGTCATGAAAAAATATTCTTTAAAAAATCCACGCCTTATAGTAGGCCTTGAAAAAGCATTCTTTAAGAAATCCACGCCTTATAGTAGGCCTTATATAGGCCTTGAAAAAATATTCTTTAAAAAATCCACGCCTTATATAGGCCGTGAAAAAATATTCTTTAAAAAATCCACGCCTTATATAGGCCTTGAAAAAGTAATCTTTAAAAAATCCACGCCTTATATAGACCTTAAAAATGTAAGCTTTAAAAAATCCACGCCTTATAGTAGGCCTTGAAAAAAGAAGCCTAATATAGGCAAAAAATTCAACGTTTATAGTCTCCTTATACTTACCTCTTCCAATAATTCCAAAATAAAAACTTCATTTCAATATTTTTTAATTTCTTCGATTTTTTATTATTTAAAAAATATATATGTAAAATTTCTATTTTATAAACAAATATTTTTGTTTTGTATACAATGAAAAAGTAATATAATAAATATAAAAATGGCTTTGATATTTGGATTTATCTTAAGAAATTTAAACTTATTCTCTAATTTTTGTTTGTATATAAAAATGATTCGTAAAAAATACATACATGATGAATTTATATACAAATGATGAATGCGAGTTAATTTTTTGTATAATTTCTTAGAAAATTCTAATTTTAGTTTATAAAAAATAAACAAAAAATCTACTGTACACGTATATATTTTAAATATAAACACTTTAAAAACAAGAGATTCTTAATATTAAATAAATTACATTAAACATTTATTGCATATACATACATTAATAATCGTTTGTTCGTTTACACACATTACAAAATACGTGGTGGTTGTTGTCTAGGCTAAACTATACAATGCATTATAAAAAATTAAAAGGCACTGGTTTTGCGTTTTCTATTTTTTTTCTTTACATAATATATTTTTTAAGGCGGAAGGCTTATGGAGAATGAAAAAAATATTGGCTTTTAAAATTGTTTCCATATTGCCCTTCCTGCCGTCGTTCTTTTGTTTTATTTTTTTTTTTTTGGGAAAATGTATATTTAAATAATTTATGAAAATAAATATGAAACTAAAAATATATATTTAATTAAAGCCTCTACTACTTAAACTATTGCATTTCTAGGATGGTGGGGGAGAAGAAAACAGGGATCTCTAGTATTAAACAAAAAATACTAAATTTACAATACACTTACTTAAATATAATAAATAATGCAATCAAATGCAGACACTGGTAGTAATAAATAATTGTAGATTCGTTTTTTTTTATCGAAAACAAAATGCATGAAAAGAAAGAACAAAAGTTTGCTAGCAAAGATTTTTCTCCGTGTACTCACATAAGTATGTGGGCGAAAGAGACAAAAAAATCACTAGACATGGCTTTATCACAAAAGTTTTTTTTTTTCAAACCTAAAAATTAACATTTTTAAAAGTTTCCTCACTTTTTTTGAACATGAGTATAACCAAAAATGTTTTTCGATTTCGTTGTAAATCAAAATAAAAAAATGTTTTTCTTCGAGCTTTTGTGATTTTTGCATAGCTTTTTTTCTTAAGTTTTAAGCGTATTTTCTTTTGTTGTTATTCCTCTTATATGTTTTTGTTCGTTTTCTATTTGTTTAAGTATATGGCAGTTTAATTGTTTTGTTTTTTAGTATGGCATCACATTTTATACGATCTTCTTCTTACTTCGTCTCATTCTTACTCTTCTCCTTCTCATAATACTCTTTGGGCTTTAGGATTTCTTTTGGAACTCACTCAGCTATCTAAATTCCCCGTTACCAGACATTCACTCAGCAGTACATTGTGCAGGGCATCCATATCCACCCAATCTCGTCGTTCATTTCGTATCGATACATTTCGTATGCAACCCTTGAAGTTTTCGCGTGATAGTAGGGAACCACTGGAGGCTATGTCTGCAATGAGAAGGTAGAAAAATAGTATGTGGGAATTTAGTTAGATTTTTTAAAATAAGATTTGAAATATTTAAATAATTTATTTATTGTAGATATCATCTTAAAATCTGTGTGTGGTGTCGATCTAATTAAGACCAGACTTCAACACAATTTTTAAATCGACTTCGAATCTTGTGTTACTTCCGGGTAACATCGTTGACCATTTTTAATATAAATTTAATCTCTAGATTATATTTTACATAGGGTTAAATTAAATACCCCATGTAAAATATAAATTTGGGATCCTCAGGAAGTAGCACATATAAGGGAATCACCGCTACAATTTATGTATAAAAAATTTTTTTAAGGAATATTTTCATAATATCATTCATAGTTAATTATTTCCATTCAGTAAAAAAAAAATAAAAAATTCTTATAGCCATGGGAAAGCCACCATTTCTCCCAAAATATGTAAACTTTTCATAAATATCAAAATGTTGTTCCTACTTCGACCTGTTTACCACTATTTGAGTTGATATTTTTTTTCTCCCTCTATTTCACAAAAACAAATGCATTTCTCCCTCCCAAAAACAACACCACCACCACTCTTTGTTCGTCAGTGTTTTGTTTTGGTAACATCATCCGCCTCTCCCTTCCCTTGGTGGTTGTTTGTTTTGAAACCGTTTGACTACTGTTTCTTTTGCTAACAACCGTCGTCTCTCCACTCATTCGATTGTGTGGTTAGTTTTGTATTCCATTGTTTTTTTATTTTGGACACTTTTACTAACTTCTGTATTGTGTTATAAAATTCGCATATGTATTTTCCAAATTATTTCGATATAAATGTCAAATAGAATATATGAAATAAGTGTTGATACGAGCTGTTGCTCAACTAGGAATTTTTCGACTAGGAAAATCTCGTAGAATGTTAGCTTAGCGTCAAAATATATTCCAAGAGCCGATGTCACCTCCAAAGAGATAATAATCACAAAACTAGTGAACCACAAACGAATCGAACACCGTAAGAACTTCTGTACAGATGGACGTAAGATGTCGAAGCTGAAATACCCGATAGTTTGAAAAGTCAGAGTGTTGAGACCTATGGACATTCCAGTCATTTCATATTTACTTGTAAACTTGGCATCGCCAAAAATTGGCCGTAAAGATTCGGCGGTTGTCGTAGGAAGTATTTCAGATCGTTGACCTGACAAATCTCTTACTACACCCTAATAGTTAGATTATTCGTCCTGACAAAGCTTCTTAACGGATTAGCGGCAAAAAATGGACCAAAATGGACCATGGACCAAAGACGATGCAAAAATGGGTGTGAACCGTAAATAAAGACAAAGCATGGAGAGATTTTGCACAGTTGGACGTAATATTTCAAAGTCGAAATGGAAAATTAGAGTGTTGACATTAATCATCTCATAGGCCAAATTAGGCCTCACAAAAAATGCGGTGCACGTGTTTGGTTCTATTTGAAGTCTTCGATAATTGGATGCAACATTTATTTCCAGATCTAATGCCGATTCAACTTTCAAAGAGAATGTAATTACAAAGACGGTTAACCTGCAACGAAGACAGGGCCTAAAGAGATTTTGCACACTTATACCTAGTCGAAATACTTGATTGTTTGGAAAGTGAGTGTTGACACGTCTCGAAAATATTCTTCTGATATAGTGTGTATTTGAGGTCTTCGACCTTGCATTGGATTTTTTTAAACAGAATAGGGAAACATCTTAGGTGGTTATTGGCAAAATATATTCCAAAAGCCAATGACATTGTAACCCCCAAGAAATTCATAAATTATCTGTAGTGATTTCAAAGTAATTCGGAATGCTCCAACCCTTATATCTCAAAGGTATTATAAGAAGGGATGCATTTCAGCAGATGACACCTTAAAACAACCCTCCAAGTAAGGTGCTAAGAAGACTTTGAAGCCACTATAAATATAAAAAGGCGAAAGAAGGATGTGTAGGTATCCAAAAAGAGCTGTGAAACTTATAGACTTCCTGTAGTGGTTTCAGAGTGATTCGTAAACCTCATACCCGGGTAATTCATAAGTCTTTAACAAACCACGCATCTCAACGAAAGCCAGGGTAAAATTGGATAATCTTCGCAATATGGAGGTCCCTTAATTCTAGTGGTTTAAACAAAAAGATATCGAAGTCAGCGACTAATCTGAAGAAATGGCGACCATAAGGGCATGAGAAGGCGTGGAAGTCACTAAAGCTATAAAATCTGACCAGGATAAACGTTTCATTTAAACACGAGATAATATCCCTCCAGTACGCAAGATAAGTTAAATCCTCCTGTATTTGTTCTATGTTACGAGGAGTCATTTTGACTACTCTTAGTTCGATACATCAAAGTGCAACCACTTCGCCGGCTGGAACCTTCAAAGTACCACAAAATAGAACGAAACGGAACCCTTACATAAGAAGTATGTCAAACCATGGATCTTTAATGAAGATTCTCTTCACGGGAAGTTTGTACCCTCTGAGAGCCTTGAGTGCTAAATTACGTCTACTTCGGACAAATGCGACTTGGACCTCAAAAATACCAATTATATATGCGAGCACGGATCACGTATTTTAAACTACAATAGCATTGGTTTGAAAACTTTCTACGAAGAAAATTTAATAGGATTGGACCATTTCTTCGAGAAACTTGATTACAGATTGAGAACCATTGAAAGTGCTCAAGATTGAAAACGGCTTCTTTTCAAAATGTAAACATTGCCCACGAAGATTCACGCTTTGATAACTCTAGTTTCGAAATAAAAACCACTTCGCTTCAAAACTGCGTCTAGTATAACCTTCAAAATATCGACAATTAGCAATACAGTTTTATTGAGACTATTCCAAACTGTGAACCGATATGCCATATTTTTAATAATAAATGTCGTGATTGCAGCAGACAGACATGTTTAAAGCATAGTGACAAAATCAATCAATCAATCAACATGACATAGGGGTGTATCTTAGGCTGCAGGGTATGCAAAATATAATTTTTTTAAAATCTGAAAGCTGCCCAAATTTAAAAGTTTGTCCTATCAACTACCGAGACCAGAAATCGAACATAATGTCATTATCATTTCCATTTTTTTATTTTTATTAAAAAAATTAAACTTACCAGGAATTCCTCCAATATAAAGCGGTGATTTGGTCTGAACCTTACCAGCGGTCCGCTGTTGAGCTACCGCAATTGTTGCTGGCATTTGATCAATTCTCAGGGCAATCTGTTCATAATCGTACAGGGCGGAAATGTTATGCCACTTATTGTCACACAAGGCATATTTGGTGGGAAGCAGCGATTCAACACGGAACGGATTGCCATCACCCAAGTCACAAGAGAAAATTACCTGGTTTTGAAAAATTAAATAGGAAGGAAGATAAATAATAAAAAAATTATAATTAAATTAATTTTATTATTATAAATATATAAATAATAAATTATATAGTGAATAAATTTGTATAGTTTATATGATTAATATATTTTTTTTCTTTTTTTCAGATGTTAAAATAAAATGGCAGATGCCAGGATAATTTATTTTAAGGTAAGTAGATATATAATGAGCATTAATATTATCTATATTAAACTCTACAATTTATTTTTTTTCAATATTCGGAAGGTCGAAAAATTGAAGAATTATTTTTATTATATTTATAATTTTACATTTTTTGTTAAATACTTACATTTCCATTGAATAACTCCAAGGACAATGCCGGAAAACCGGTTGGTTCTGATATACTTAGCAATATACCCGAGAGCTCTGAAGTTCTAAATTCCATTTCTAGTTCCAAATATTTTCCCACATGGAAGTTGCGTTCTGCAAAGAAAATGAAATAAAAAGGAAAGCAAAAATAAGCATTTCCCATTAACCACACAAAAATCCCAAAAAATATACTCACTATAAACGGCATATGCATCTCCGGGAAAATATGAACCCCTCTCCACATTCGGAAAACACTGGCCCACATGTAGATGTTTTCCTGGCTTAGCCAAATCCTGAGTATTATTGGCAATGGCAAATTTACGCAAACAACCCTTAAACGGTTCAATGCGCATCAACAGTTCTGATGGCATTTTTGGTGGATTCTCTGGAAGTCCACCCACAAACATTACATTCGATGCTGATATCTTTTTGGGTATTTTCATTTGTGCGGAAGTTTTTTGATCTGTTTTTCCTATCTCCACAGACATTGTTAGTTTTCTATCCGTACATGATAGGGTAACATGATGCCATTCACCATCATTCAGTTTGGCATGTAATGGCAGCTCCTCCCGCCTTCTACCGCGCACAATCAACAATAGGTGACCATCTTTTAGGACTAGGGCTAGGTAGTGTTTCTGTTTATCTTTCATACCGGGTGCCATGAATATCAGACCATTGGGATAGAATGAACGAAAATCGAATGAAATTTGGAAATTCTTTTGCCAATAGTTACGCATTGGCGCTTGCAGTTGGGCATAGCTGTAGGGTTCATCGCCGAACTTGAAGGCATTCGGTTCGTAGGAATAACTGCCGACCTAAATAGTAATAATAATAGAGGAAATGGTAATCGTTGGAAGTTGGTGGTTAACCTATGACAAATATTTCTGGGGACAGGGGATTCTCATTTTGCCCCAACAGAAATGTGGACCTTGTTTATGTGCTACCTTTACCAGGGTTAGGGGGATTATGTTATGTTTTGAGAAAAGCTTTGTTAATTTGTCTGTTTTCATATAATCAAGCAATCACCAGGAGCCATATTCCAAAGCTGCATGTCGAATATAATTGTGGAATTTATTTCAGAGTTGTGTGGAACGTATTTTTTTGTCATAGGAAAAATAATTTCATTTCCATAGAAAATATTGTGGAACATAATATTTCCTATTGAAAATGTAGTATGCTATAGAAAATATTGTGAAACATATTTTTCTATGGAACATTTTGTGAAACGTATTATTTTCTATGAAACATATTGTGCAACCTATAAAAGTATTGTTGAAGTTATTGTTTTCTATAGAAAATATGGTGAAACGTATTGTTTCTATAGAAGATATTGTGGAACGTATTATTTTCTATAGACCATTTTGTGGAACGTATTTTTTCAATAAAAAGTATTTTCGGAAGTATTATTTCATATAGAAAATATTGTGGGACGTATTTGTTATAGACAATTTTGTGGAACTTATTATTTTCTTTGAAACATATTGAGGAACCTATAGAAGTATTGTGGAACGTATTATTTTCCATATAAAAAATTTGTTTTCTATAGAAAATATTGTGGAACGTATTATTTTCTGTAGATAATATTGTGGAACTTACTATTTTCTAATGAAAATAATCTGAAACCTATTATTTTCTAAAGGAATTAATATGGATCGTATTTTTTCTAAAGAAATTTGTGTGGAACGTATTATTTTTTTAAGAAAATAATGTGGAACCTATTATTTTCTACAGAAAATAATGCGGAACCTATTATTCTGTAAGGAAATTACGTGGGACCTATTATTTTCAAAAATAGATAATGTGGAACTTATAATTTCCCAAAGAAAATAATATGGATCCTATTATTTTCTAAAGAAAATAATGTGGATTGTATTATTTTTTAAAGAAACTAATGTGGATCCTATTATTTTCTAACGAAAATAATGTGGAACCTATTATTTTCTTTCGAAAATAATGTGGATCGTATTATTTTCTAAAGAATATAATGTCGAACCTATTTTTTTCTATGTGAAATAATGTGGATCCTATTATTTTCTAAAGAAAATAATTAGGAACCTTTGATTTTCTAAAGAAAATAGTGTGGAACCCATTATTTTATGAAGAAAATAATGGTGAACCTATAATTTTCTAAGGAAAATAATGTGGAACTTATTATTTTTAAAGAAAATAATTTGGAACCTCTTATTTTCTAAAGGAAATAATTTGGAACCTATTATGTGGAAATAATGTGGAATCTATATTTTTTCTAAAGAAAATAATGTGGAACCTATCATTTTCTAAAAAAAAACTTATGTGGAACCTATTATTTTCTAAAGAAAATAGTGTGGAACCTATAATTTTCGAAAGAACTTAATGTGGAACCTATTTTTTCTAAGGAAAATAATGTGGACCCTATTATATCTTTAAGAAATTAATGTGGAACTTATTAGTTTCTTCCCAAAATAATGTGGAACCTATTATTTTCTAAAGAAAATAATGTGGATCTTATTATTTAAAAAAAATAATGTGGAACCTAAGGAAAATAATGTGGAACCTATTTTTTCAAAAGAAAATAATGTGGAACCTATTACTCTTTAAAGAAAATAATGTGGATCCTATTATTTTCTAAAGAAAATAATGTGGAATTTATTATTTTTTTTTAGAATATAGTGTGGAATAATTTTTTTGAAAAAATGTGGATCCTATTATTTGGAACCTATTATTTTTTAAAAAAAAAATATTGTGGAACCTACAATTTACTGAAGAAATTATGTTCAAAAGAAATTATTATTATTTTATTTTTTATGTGGACCGTGTTATTTTCAAAAGGAAATATGGTGAGCCCTTTTATTATCTAGAGAGCATAGGTTCCGATGAACGATTTGTGGAACCTATTAGTTTCGATTGTTTTGCTCTTTGGTTCGTAGATTGTTAATAATCTGTCTATGGGTTGTGAATGGGTTGGGATGGGGGGTATTACACATCAGACCAACACTGATTTTTGTGCGATAGTTAACTTAGATACATAAAAGCTTTCCCAAATATGCCAAAGTACTTACTGCCACATAGCCTTCGTTTTTGTTAATTTTGTGCCGCAGAAGCTCTTTTTGAGCTTTGCTTGTTTGTTTTTTAGTCATGATTAATAGCCAAATATTTGCGAGGGGTGTGTGGGGGTTAATTTTGAAATAAAACCATGATGATTTTTTTGTTTTTGTTATAAAAAATAAAAGCTTTATTTTGAAACTAATCCAAAAGTAGATGTGATGATAGTTTTTTTGCAAATTAAAAATTAACAATTAATTAAAAATAATAAATTTAGCCAAATTCCAAAATGAATGGATGGATGAACTTAATGAACTTAATCGATAGTGAGATTTTACAAAATTACAATTTTTTGTATTATAAATATGATGAAAGCTTTTAGACGACATTATTACACAAAAAGCAATGATGATTAAATGATGTGACGATAAGTGGTGGTGTAATGAAAAAATTAAAAAAAAATCTTAAAAATATTTCAAATTAAAATTAAGTATGTACAATTTATAATGAGTGATTATTTTTTGATAACAATTTCGATTTCTTTTGTTTTTTGTTATTTACCAATACCAAAATTATACCCATTTTATGTGAGGTGCAAAAAAATTTAAAAGCTATCAAGTCTTATGAGTAAATAATTATTATTGCCAAACACATGTAGTTATGTAAATTTGTTCTTAATTAAATTAATTAATTTTTAGAGAGCTTAATTATTAGTATTACATTTAAATGATTATTATTTGGTTTTAGTCCTGAATGTGATGACCCTTTTCGTAATTCGTTTGCGAGGGTTATTTATGATTTCGTTTTATGGTTGATTAGCTTAAAGCTTAGAGCTTTTCATATTCGAGCGCTAGGACACCGTTTTTTTGTGCACATGTATGCGAGTGTGGTTGAGTTTTTTCTAATTTTTAAGGGTTATTGACTTAACAACTAAAATCCTATAAAAAAGAAATTAAAACTTAGTCAAATAAATATATACATGCAAAAATAAAAAATAAAAGCTCTTTTTCAAAGCTTTCAGTTTTTTCACATAATATTAAAGTCCCATCCCCTTTAATCTTAAAACAAATTATATGACTCACTTACCCTCTTACATCCTTCGGGAGCTGCCGTAAAACTTTTACCAATCATCGGTTCAGTTTTCATCAGAATATCGCTCAGACCATTGACACTACCCATGGCCGGACCATTGCGTCCAATTTGTACATTGACAAATGACAAAGCTTGATTAAAGTTTACCGTACGATTATTGAAGACAACATCACGTATGGCTCCCTCCAATTTATTAAATGTAGGCGCCAGCGGGGTATATTCATCATATGGCGGTGCACCACCAATATATAGACCACCAGCATCCCGTGGCATGCTAACCAGCGTAGGTGTACCCATTAAATTTTTACTTTCTTGCAATTCATCATCGACCATTAGCTCAAGTTTACGACCATTCTTCAGCAAATTTACCACATGGAATTCACCATCATTAAGGGAGACATTTGATTTTAATTTCACCAAACTACGTCCGGAATTCACCCATACTTGTAGATGGCCATCCACAAGAGATATAGAATAATTGCCTTTAATATCTTTGGCATCGTAGTCCTCCTCCACTTCAGGTGGATAGGCAGAGAGCATCAGTAGACAATCGTTTTGCAAAGTGCGGAAAACAAAGCCAGCATTGGCCCGCTTGCGTAATGATTGGGCTGGCAGTTCAATATAGCCTTGACCTCTGAAACCGGCCCTGGGAGAGGAGAAGAAGAGAGGGAAACATTGAAATAAGTAAAATTATCATTAGAGGAAAAACATGGAATTTAAAAAAAAATATTGAATAAATCCACGCCTTGGGAAAATTATTTTTTTAAATCCACGCCTTGAAAAAAAAAATAGTTTTTAAAAATCCACGCCTTGTGAAAATTATTTTTTTAAATCCACGCCTTGAAAAAAAATAGTTTTTAAAAATCCACGCCTTAAAAAAATATTTTTTAAAAATCCACGCCTTTAAAAAATTATTTTCTGAAAATTCACTTCCTGAAAAAATTATTTTTTGAAAATCCACTACTTGAAAAAAAATTTTTTTTTGAAAATCCACGCCTTAAAAAATTATTTTTTGAAAATGCACGCCTTGAAAAAATTATTTTTTCCACGTCTTAAAAAATTATTTTTTCCACGCCTTAAAAAATAATTTTTTCCACGTCTTAAAAAATTATTTTTTCCACGCCTTAAAAAATTATTTTTTGAAAATCCACGCCTTGAAAAAATTATTTTTCCACGCCTTAAAAAATTATTTTTTGAAAATCCATGCCTTGAAAAAATTATTTTTTCCACGCCTTAAAAAATTATTTTTGAAAATCCACGCCTTGAAAAAATTATTTTTTAAAAATCCACGCCTTAAAAAAATTATTTTTTGAAAAACCCCGCCTTAAAAAAAAAATATTTTTTAAAAATCCACGCCTTGAAAAAATTATTTTTTGAAAATCCACGTCTTGAAAAAAATTATTTTTTGAAAATCCACGACTTGAAAAAATTATTTTTTGAAAATCCACACCTTTAAAAATATTTTTTTAAAAATCCACGCCTTGAAAAAATTATTTTTTGAAAATACACGCCTTAAAAAAATTATTTTTTATAAATCCACTCCTTGAAAAAATATTTTTTTAAAAATCCACGCCTTGAAAACATAATTTTTAAAAAATCCACGCCTTGAAAAAATCGTGTACTTACTTTGTTATCATTTCCTTGCACGACGATTCGACACCATAATGCGCTGTACCCTCCAGCGGATCATAAGTTTCTCCATTAACCTGAACGTCCATCATACAGCCCAAGAACGGGTTATCTGCGCCCGGTGCTTTCGATGTGGCCGAGGTGAAGCCAGGTGGTACACCACCCAAATAATATACGGCCTTCGATAGATCTGGCAGCATATTACTCTTAATTGGTACCGTTGGGGAACCAGTTATTGGACGATCGGTATTAACACGCAGTATGCCATTTTCTGTACCACGTTTTGGTACAAATTCACGTGCCGCCTCTATTTTAACCCACTTGCCAGTGTTATATTTATTCGTTGTGTTAATTTCCAATTTCGATTCATCACCATAGTCAATGCGGAACATAATGCGACCACGACTCAGGGTAACTGATACCGAGCGGTTCTAAGGAAAGGAGGGAGAGAGATAAAAGAGGGAAGGGGTTATTGGTTAAAATTTAAAAGAACAGGGTTCATACATGCTATTTCATAAAAGAAAACATATTTTTTAAAGAGAGAGTATTTGGAAGAGGAATTATTTCAAAAATTGTTTCAAAAATGTTTTTAAAATTAAATTAATTTTGTTTTTTGGCTTTGTGTTTCCTTAAACATGATAGAATATGTAGAAAACCAAGATTTGTATCAGAACCTAAACTGGACTTAAGTCACTTTCAAAACAAACGACTCATTTTTTGCTCTATTTTAAAATCTGTTTAAGGTCTTATACTTTACTTACATTCTTATCATCCACCGCCAGGAAAAGCAAAGCATTCTCATCCAAAGTCTTAAAGGTCATTTGTAGGGCAAACAAATTCTTGCGATATGGCCTTGGTCGTGATTTCTTCACTTCCGCATAGCCCAAACCATTAAAGTGTCTGGCCACTGATGATGAACTGGATTCTTGGGCCCCTATCATGGCACCACCACATTTACCTTCACTCGAGGCGAAATTCCACAGACCCAAAGGCCTTTTTTCCACCTCCACATTGTGTACCACCACATTTAGCCCAGGACTCAGCTGTAAATCTTTGGTCCTCAAAACCTTGGGATAACCACCCAAATAGATGCGATCTTCAGCAGTTTGGAAGAAGCGAGTAAATTCCACATCTGTACTGCCGGTGACGGGAGTCTGAGGTACCAATGATCCATAATTGTTCATACGCCTTACCAGCAAACTACCAATGTTTAAGGTGCGATTAACCTCCACATGATACCAGGCATCATCGTATTGGGGATCTCGAGTTTGTATTTCCAATGGGTGGGTAATAATTTCCGTGGTACCACCCAAATTCCATAGCAGGCGTACATGCCTCTTAAACAAATCCAAGGCAATATAACGATCATCGGAACCTTGCATGTAGAGTAGCGGCGAATTACCATTGCGATTGGCCAAGGCGAAACTTATTTTAATGGTATTCGAGGTAGTTAGACCATAAGAAGCGGGTAAATAGGAACGCAGACATTTCGGTCCCACCGATTGGAGGGAAATCCTAATACCCTCTGCTGCATGTTTGGCCTTGGTAATTTGATCCCGCAGCTCTTGAATTTGTCGCGCCATAGAGCTATTCCAAATATCAAATTCCGTTTGTTCCTTTACCGCTTGCTCCTCAACATAGGTCAGCGAAATATTGGCTAATCGAACATTTGTTTTGGTCAAGGAGATATTTTCCTCTGCCATACCTAATTTTATTTCCCAATCTGGTTCGAGAATGGCAAATTTATGTCGTAATTTTTGTATGTCTCCATGCATTTCTTGTGTCCTTTGGGTCAAGAATTTCATTTCTTCACTGGTCTTCGAGGCCATATCCATACTTTCAATGGCATTTTTCCGGGCCATGGTATGCTGCATGGGTGGTATAATGGTAGAGATGTTGTTGGTTTTTATGCCAGCCTCCAAGATGCGTGATTTTATGGACTCCACTTTATTTTCATGGTATTTTAATCGCTTCTCTAGAACTGCGGATTTTTTTTGGGAGAGGGGGAAGAAGAATTAGATTATTTTCGATTTTTGGCAGATTTTCTGATTTTTTTCTGATTTAAATGCATAGGAAAATTCAAGGTTTCCAAAGTTTTTAAATAGGAAGAAGGTTTATATTATTTTAGATTTTCTGATTTTTTTCGGACTTAAATATGTAGGAAAATTCAAGGTTCTTGAAAAGGAAGAAGGTTTTGATTACTTTCGATTTTTTTAAGATTTTCTGATTTTTTCGGACTTAAATATATAGGAAAATTCAAGGTGTTTGAAAAAATATTCTCATAAAAGAAATTAGTTATTTTTTCAGAATTTCTGAAAAAATTTCCCTATGCCTCGGAACTTACCATCAGTATCCTGAATTTTATTCATGGCCTGTTTCTTCAAAAGATTCGAATTGTGTAGCGACAAACGAGCCCTATCAATTACCGAGAGACCCATGCGAGGATACAACTTGTGATGGGCGGCATATACACGTTCTCGAGCCTCTCTGGAGGCCAAGTGGGCGGCCTCAATGGCATCCGAGATGTTTTTGTGGGCCGAACTAAAATTTTTTTTAAAAAGGACGAATTTTATTACTATATCCTGTATCAATTGCGTTCTCTTTTTCTATGACCTACCTTGCCAACATTGCAATCCTTGCCCCCTGCCTAGTTGGCTGAAATTGCCTGGCATATTCATTTGATCTCTCCAATAACCTCGCAGCATGTTTCTGGGCCTTTGGCAGCCAATGTTTCCTTACCTCACGATGTACGGCCTCATTATTATCCAAGGTGGCATTCAAAATTGTCGACAACTTTGTAATCGAATCCAATTTACCACTCAAATCCTCCAACTTTTCAATATTCAATTCCACCAGAACATCGGTTTGAGGTATCAAAACCTCTCTCAAGGTATCTTCTACCAATCTCTTTTGATCCCTTATCTGTTGATAATCCTCCAGTGTGTAACTCTTCAAATTCTTGATATGCTCCAAAATATCTTCAATTTCATTTTGCATTTCAACGGTGCGATCAACATGCAGCCTCATATCGGATATACGATAATTCGAATGATTTAAATCCCGCCAAAACATTTCAATTTTACCCTTTTGATCATAGGCCATATCGGAGGCATTACCAAATTTATAAAAGTAGTGCCAGGCACATGTGGCAGCGGAACGTATCTCATTTACCGAATCACGATGTTGGGTAATCGAATCCAAATAATATCTGGCCTCTTGCAGGGCAGAGGGTAAACTCAAATGATGAGCACCCCTGCCATAATTATCCAGCGTGGCAATATTTTCCAATATCCCCGATTTTATAGAATCCAAATCTAAATAAAGTTGAGAAGCATCCTGCAGCAACACAGCCATGGCAAAGGTCCTCTTCTCAGCGGTGGCCAAGGCTTTGCGATTTTGAAACTTTTGATTTTCAGCATGGGAATCCAATTTCAGTAGGGCATTGCTGTCATAATTCACCAGTAACTTCCGGGCCTCATTGAAATCATTGTAATGCCTATTTTGTAACTCAAATTGCCTCTCATATTCCTCAACCTTGACAAAGGGTGGGGGTATGCCGGTCAAATCCATATTGTGTATACCTCTTCTCAATTTATGACCAATCAATTCCACATAGTCCAACAACAGTAAAGTGCAATTGTCACACACTAAACATAAAAATTCCAATTAGATTCCTCCATTAAAAATAAAAAAATCCAATAAGAAACTTACATCGACATCCCTTCTCCTCCAAATGATGACGTTCGGCCAAACATTTATCACATTTGAGGCCTGTGACCCCAGCCTGACAATAACACTGACCCGTTAACGAATCACAACCCTCTTGGCGTATACCATATGGATTACATTTACATGGCTTACAGATACCACCAGGAGTAGTCGAAGGATTACCATAATATCCTGGCCGGCATTGATTACACAATTTGCCCATATAGCCGGGGCGGCAAACACAAGTCACCTCACCCTGCCACACAGAGCAACCTTTGGCAAAATTGCGACTTGTTTCAGGGCAAGGACATGGCTGGCAGCCATATGCGGAATTGGGATCACCATAAAAGCCCTCGGCACATTGTTCACAATGCTTCCCACCGGAATTTTCACGACAATTCTAAAAAAATCGGAATCAAAATTAAATTTCTTCTACGCTTGGTACCATCGATGAGGTGAAAAATTCCTTTTGGGGTTAAATGGCCTAGGTGAGCAGAACTGAAAACAAAAGGTCTACCACAGGCATCTGAGGATTTTTTTCTATGGAAAAAGCTTTCCTGAGGACCTGATGTTTTTTTCTATGGAGAATGCCTTCCTAAGGGACCTGATGATTTTTTCTTTTATAGAAAAAGCCTTCCCTAGTGGCCTGAATAATTTTTTCTATAGAAAATAGTCTTCATCAGCGACATTTTTTTTTTTTTGAATTTTTTTCTATAGAAAAAAGTGAGGAATTATTTTTCTTTAGAAAAACGTCATCCTCAGGGTACCTGAGGAATTTTTTTCTATAGAAAGGAAGAAAGGATTTTTTTCTATAGAAAAAAAAATTCATCCTCGGGGGACCTGAAAAATTTTTTTCTATAGAAAAAAGTCATCCTCAGGGGACCTGAGCAATTTTTTTTCCATAGAAAAAAAGTCATCCTCAGGGGACCTGAGGAATTTTTTTTCCATAGAAAAAAAGTCATCCTCAGGGGACCTGAGGAATTTTTTTCCATGGAAAAATGTCATCCTCAGGGGACCTGAGGAATTTTTTCCCATAGAAAAAAATAATCCTCAGGGGACCTGAGGAATTCTTTCCTATAGAAAAAAGTCATCCTCAGGGGACCTGATGATTTTTTTTTTCTATAGAAAAAGCATCCTCAGGGGACCTGAGGAATTTTTTCTATAAAAAAGTTATCCTCAGGGGACCTCAGGTGCCTGAGAATGACTTCTTCTGTAGAAAAAAATTCTCTGGTCCTGGAGTTTCCTCAGGAGCCTACATAATAAATATTAAATTTTTCTACAGGTTCCGAAGTTCTTGAGGTTCTGAATTACTCGCCAAGGTCTTTCATCCCCAAAAGAATTTTCCACCTCCCAGAACAATAGCTCAATTTTGAGCCATAGCGTTATGGGTTCTCCAGAACTTAACCTACCAAGCATTCCCCAGTTTCCCGATCACATTCATTGCTGCGTCCATTACAATTACAGGGAGCAGCACGTCCAATCAGCTCCTCAATATAAATCGTTTCAGTTTCGGTTATGTTACGCCAACGATAATAACCATGGCCCGGATCTTGGCACGACAAACCATCATAGCGTTTGGGACATTTACACTTCTCCACACCCTTGGCAATCATACTCGTGGAGCCATGGACATAAATTGCCGAATCCATGTGGACATTTTGCAGACTAGAAGTTTGGACCACGTTATCTTATATTAAAAATTCTCAAAACTTATAATCTATCACTTACATGACTTCGGTAAAATCTGCAAAACATGAACCGCGTATGAAAATATGTCGCACATTTTGCAATGCCGCCATCATGGTACTCCGATCCACGGCCTGGCCACTTTTGTGCTGCTTCCAATAGGATTCATGTAGAGGTACTCGATAGGTTTCATTACGTGAATATTCAAATGTTTCATATTCATAAAAATCCAAAACCATTCGGGAATGGGCATGTAGCTGCACCAAAGGATAACGCGACAAAGTTTTACGATCCAAAGGCGTCGAGCCACCCTCAGTGAGTAGGGTGAAATAAAGATTACCATTATAACTATTAATCCGATCTCCATAAAATTGAGGTGGCAATTGGAAATACAGCGGATAATAGAGATGAGTATACGATCCGATTGTAACATTTCCTGTTGATCGAGGTATTAAATTCAATCCGTACATATTTTGTATTTCAGCATCTTCACGATATGACTTTGTGTCGGACATTTGTACCACCACGGTATATTCAAATTCACGATTTGTTACATGTGAAGGGCGGATATAGTTCACGGTTAAATTACGTGACTCCGACATGCGTACATGACCCCATGACCAATCACTCTGCTCACATTCCGTTGCCCTTCCGAAACAATAACATCGTGTACATCCCTCCGGATTTAGGGCGGATAGACCAAACGTCGACTGCATACAGGTATCACACTTGAGGCCAACCACCAAACTTTTACATGGACACTGGCCATTTGCATCACAGGCTATCAAACCATCACTTCGAACAAATGAACCATCCACATCGCAGTTACAACGTCGACATTCCGGATAACCAAAATATCCCACTGCACAGGAATCACAACGTCTGCCCGTATAACCTTCACGACATTGACACTGACCTGTTATGGTATGGCAATACTGGCCAATCGAACCCACACGATCACATTCGCATTCACGACAACCCAATCGTGGTTGCCATCCCCAGGTACCGGTAACACATTGACTGCATCCCAAACCTCGGCTAAATGGTGGGCAGACACATCGACCATTAATAGGGTCGCACATTTGACCCTCTCCCGGACAGGGGGCACAACGTTGACAACCATCCGTGGAGAAGCCAAAGAATCCGTCGGTACACTCATTACACCGCTGACCACCAACACCAATTTTACAATCACATTGACCCGTCCAAGGATTACATTCATGACTGCGGGAGCCTGACAGGTCGCAGCGACAATCATGACAGCCGACATTTTGTGTTAAATTCCAATGGCCCGCCTTACATTTGTCACAACGGCGTCCGGTTACGTTGGGAAGGCACATACACTGGCCGGAGCGTTTGTCGCACGTATTGCCGATTGAGCCGACAGGACTGCATTGACATTCTGGAATGAGAGGAAAAGGGATACAAATTAGTTAGGAAATATAAACATGAAGACCAAGGGATTGATCCCAAAAAATCATCATTATTTTTAAATCAAATTTCTTTAGAAAGTTGTTTTCATGGATCTAAGCATACAGGGACCTGAGGCATTTTTCTGTGAAAAAATTCTTCCTCGGGCACCTAATGATTATTTTTATAGAAAAAAATCTTACTCGGGGTCTTGCTGATTTTTCTTCTACATAAAAATATTTTTCAGAGACTTGAAGAATTTCTGCTATAGAAACAATTCTTCTTCAGCGACATTAGAATTTTTTATATAAAATGTCTTCCTCCTGAGGTTCCAAGGATTTTTTTCTATACACAAAATTTCTAATGACCAGAGGAATTCGATAGAAAGTCTTCATCAGGCACCAGAGATATTTGTTTTCTTCTTTTAATAATCCACCCTTGTGGATACAACACGAAAAATTATTTTTAAGAAGTCCACGCCTAAGGATAGACTTTACAAAATATTATTGAAAAGTCCAGATGGAGATAGACTTAAACAAATTTACTTTATGAAGTCCACGCCTAGGGATAGACTTTAAAAAATTGACTTTATGAAGTCACGCCTAGGGTTAGACTTTAAAAAATTTACTTTTTGAAGTCCACGCCTAGGGATAGACTTTAAAAAATTTACTTTATGAAGTCCACGCCTAGGGATAGACTTTAAAAAATTGGGTTCGACAAGTCCACACCTAGGGATAGACTTTATGAAGTCCACGCCTATGGATAGACTTTATGAAGTCCTCGTCTAGGGATAGATTTTAAAAAATTGACTTTATGAAGTCCACGCCTAGGGATAGGCTTTAAAAAATATATTTAAGAAGTCCACGCCTAGGGATAGGCTTTAAAAATATATTTAAGAAGTCCACGCCTAGGGATATACTTCAAAAAATAGGGTGTGACAAGTCCACGCCTAGGGATATACTTAAAAAAAATTGTGTTTGACAAGTCCACTCCTAATGATAGACTTAAAAAAATATTTTAAAAAAAATCCTGCCTAGGAATAGATTTTAAAAACAATTTTAAAAAATCCACGCCTAGGGATAGACCTGCAAAAAATATTTTAAAAAAATCCACGCCTAGGGAAAGACCTGCAAAAATATTTTTAAAAAATCCACGCCTAGGAATAGACCTGAAAAAATATTTTTAAAAAATCCACACCTGAAAAAATATTTTTAAAAAAATCCACGCCTAGGAATAGACCTGAAAAAATATTTTTAAAAAATCAACACCTGAAAAAATATTTTAAAAAAAATCCACGCCTAGGAATAGACCTGTAGGCCCTGAAAAATATTTTTAAAAAATCCACGCCTAGGACTAGACCTGAAAAATATGTTTAAAAATCCACGCCTAGGAATAGACCTGTAGACCCTGAAAAATATTTTTAAAAAATCCACGCCTAGGAATAGACCTGTAAAATATGTTTAAAAATCCACGCCTAGGAATAGACCTGTAGGCCCTGAAAAATATGTTTAAAAATCCACGCCTAGGAATAGACCTGTAGGCCCTGAAAAATATGTTTAAAAATCCACGCCTAGGAATAGACCTGTAGGCCCTGAAAAATATGTTTAAAAATCCACGCCTAGGAATAGACCTGTAGGCCCTGAAAAATATGTTTAAAAATCCACGCCTTAATGAAGGCCCTGAAAAAATATTTTTAAAGAACCCACGCCTTAATGTAGGCCCTGAAAAAAATGTTTAAAAAATCCGCGCTTTAATATAGGACCTGAAAAATATAAACATATTTTTCAGGTCCTACATTAAAAAATCCAAGCCTATATTTTTTTAAAAATCCGATCTTCCTCTCTAACAATATTTCATCCTAATGTTTTATTTAGTTTTTGCTCCAATATCCTCCTCCTGAAAAAAGCGAAAGTAGTTGTTGTGTTTGAAATTTGATATTTCTTCTCAGAATATTTACACGTTCTGCGGCTCCAGTTTTTCTGTTAAAAAAGCAACAACATCATGAGATGTTTTGTGTGTTAAAAACAAATCACGTTTTTGACTTTATAAAGTCAAAGGAGACAGACGAACTAACGACCAGCCGACCGACAGACAATATATCCTCGGAACAGATACACTACATAGTTGGTATAGAGGGTATCTCGCATGATTTAAGTTACCAGTACACGGTTCGTGGCATTAAAACGAGCGGAGCTAACAAAAAAAGTGACAAAACGGTTTTTGGTTGCAGCGCACAGCGAAAAAAAAATTTAAAAGGAAAATTGGCACAAGAGTCTCTGTGGCAGTAAATATAAATTTGTGGTGATCAACTTAAATTAATTTGCATATGACAACAATTTTTTGTTTTTTCGTGTGCAACCAACAGACATGAACCAAAACAAGAAGACTAAAAAAAAACAGGCAACAGGTACCACCGTCACGAGAAACTCAATGAAGACGGACTAAAGGCATAACTCAGGCTGTACTCTTCTCTTCCCCGCAAAAGGAGTCTGCAAATTTTCGTTGCATTTTTTTGAAATTATGAATGAAAATGTTTTTTTCACGTCTTATCATTCAGAGAAAAGTTCCACATCACCAGTCGCCAGTTTGAGATGACGACGCCATTATGACTCGCCAAAATCTAACTCCTTGTCCAAAACACACAAAAACATAGCCTGTTTTTATGGTTTTTAGTTTGTGCCAAACAGGGTCCACAAATTGCCTGACCATAATAGTGTGGGCGCAAACATGCAAAACATTTTTTTGTTCGGTTGTAATTTAAGTCTCGTGGTCAAACTGGCCATTAAATCATTCATTTGAAATTCATTCAACGATTTTGGAACTAGGAAAGTGAGATGCAGACGAAGTGGAGGTACAGTAAGGATAAAAATGTAAGAAAAGTATTTTATATAATAGCTCCTTCATTTCATTTCTATAGTAAATTTCGAATTTCCATTTCTATAGTAAATTTCGTCGAAATTTAATTTCTATAGTAAATTTCGTCGAAATTTAATTTCTAGTAGTAAATTTCTTCAAAATTGAATTTCTATAGTAAATTTCGTCGAAATTTCATTTCTATAGTAAATTTCGTTGAAATTTTATTTCTATGGTAAATTTCGACGAAATTTTATTTCTATGGTAAATTTTGAGTTTCTATAGTAAATTTCGTCGAAATTTCATTTCTATAGTAAATTTCGTCGAAATTTAATTTCTATAGTAAATTTCGTCGAAATTTCATTTCTATAGTAAATTTCGTCGAAAATTCTATAGTAAATTTCGTCGAAAGACTATAGTAAACGAAAATTTCGAGTAAATTTGTCGAAACTATAGTAAATTTCCAAACCTTTGTTTATGTAAACGAAATATTTTTAGTAAATTTTCAAAACAAAAATAAATTTGGCAAATTTTTCAAAACCAAGTTCATTTCTACAGAAAATTTCGTCGAAATTTCATTTCTATAGTAAATTTCGTCGAAATTTCATTTCTATAGTAAATTTCGTCGAAATTTCATTTCTATAGTAAATTTCGTCGAAATTTCATTTCTATAGTAAATTTCGTCGAAATTTCATTTCTATAGTAAATTTCGTCGAAAGTTCATTTCTATAGCAAATTTCGTCGAAAGTTCATTTCTATAGCAAATTTCGTCGAAATTTCATTTCTATAGCAAATTTCGTCGAAATTTCATTTCTATAGTAAATTTCGTCGAAATTTCATTTCTATAGTAAATTTCGTCGAAATTTAATTTCTATAGTAAATTTCGTCGAAATTTAATTTCTATAGGAAATTTCGTCGAAATTTAATTTCTATAGGAAATTTCGTCGAAATTTAGTTTCTATAGTAAATTTCGTCGAAAAAATTAATTTAGATAAAATTTAAATTTATTTCATTTTCCTAACAAGCTTTAAAAAATCAGGCCGTTGGTACTTTTACCACACATACCACTAACCACAGGAAAAACTCCACCAACCGCACACACATACACACTCACGCTCAGTTCATCACACTCAAAAATTAGACACTTTTGCCTAGAGGTTGTAGCTGTTGTTTTGGCCACACACTCCGACCACAATTTAATAACTTATACGAATCGCTTGATGACGATGGGTATTGACTTGGCAAAAAAAAAATTAAAAAAAAACTTTACCACAACGGAAACTAAAATAAAAATCGGAAAAACTAACTATGAAATGTAAATAAAAAATATCAAATTTAAATAAAAACGAAATGTACACAACACGATTTACACAGTGGTTGTGGGTCGGTTGTTCGGTCGTTGAGCAAAAAAAATTAAAACGGCAACAGTTTTAAGTTGGCGTAAAATAACGCCTACATTTACCGCAAAAAACGACAACTACAACCACATAGACAACCACTAAAGATTTTCATTCATAAAAACCAAAAAACTGTAAGCCAGGCTTATACAGCAGCAACAACAACAGCCAAATCGCATGCAAGTCTGTGTTCCAACATTTATGGTTTTTAAAGTAAATAAGCAATTATGGTTTTACGAAGGCTGAGGCTGGAGATGCTGCCCGTGCTGCTGCAGTTGTGATTGGTATTACTGTGCCAACTGCTGCTGTTGAGTTTTTTCTCTTCATTTGATCTTTAGATTAGAGGCTTAATGGATTTCTTCCTTGTCTCTTGGCCATGAGCAACAAAAACAACATCAGCTTGAGAATGCTGTTGCAGAATTCATTTAGCCTTCTAGCCAGCCAGCCACCAACCAAATCTTGTTCAGAGGCTTTGCTGTAACCTATATTTGTTGCTTTTTTTCAATTCACTCTCTTGCCAAGTCTTTACAATTAGTTTTTTGTTAAATTAAAAGCATTTAAGAAAGTTTAGTGAAAGAAGACAATTTTAATTATCCCAACTTTGTAGTTATTCGCGTGCAAGTAGCTTTCAAGAGAACCGGGCCAAGATGATCATCAGCAGGCCAAAACACCAACCAGAAACCACCACCATTTATTTGTTTCGTTATTTATTCAACTGGCATCGTTGAATAAAATTAATCTCCTTCCTGAAACTCCCTCTCCCCCAACTAAAACACCACCTTTACATAGTTGTGGTAGACTTTGTCTTTTAAGCCTTTTCGGGAAGTCTTAACATTTTTCACATGGCATTTTGTGGTTCCACCAAAAAATAAAAAAAAACAAAGTTTCTGTGCCTTACCCGGGCCTGTTGCTGCTGCTTCTCATATCAGAAATCTGTTATTTTCTAAGCGCCATGTAACAATTTACTGTTATTTTTTATTATTATCTTAAGTTAATAGGTTATTTTAATGGAATATTTGCCAGGGTGAGTCGTAAAAAGAGACTAAGTCAAAAATATTGAATTTCGTCGAAATTTAATTTTTAGAGTAAATTTCGTCGAACTCAAATTTCTATAGTAAATAGTATAGTAAATTTCAACGATATTTAATTTCTATAGTAAATTTCGACGAAATTTAGTTTTTATAGTAAATTTCGACGAGATTTCGTTTCTATAGTAAATTTCGACGAAATTTAGTTTCTATAGTAAATTTCGACGAAATTTAGTTTCTATAGTAAATTTCGACGAAATTTATTTTCTATAGTAAATTTCGACGAAATTTATTTTCTATAGGAAATTTCGTCAAAATTTAATTTCTATAGGAAATTTCGTCGAAATTTCATTTCTATAGCAAATTTTGTCGAAATTTCATTTCTATAGTAAATTTAGACGAAATTTCATTTCTATAGTAAATTTCGACGAAATTTTATTTCTATAGTAAATTTCGACGAAATTTTATTTCTATAGTAAATTTCGTCGAAATTTAATTTCTATAGGAAATTTCGTCGAAATTTCATTTCTATAGGAAATTTCGTCGAAATTTCATTTCATTTCTATAGGAAATTTCGTCGAAATTTCATTTCTATAGGAAATTTCGTCGAAATTTCATTTCTATAGGAAATCGAAATTTCATTTCTATAGGAAATTTCGTCGAAAATTTCTATAGGAAATTTCGTCGAAATTTCATTTCTATAGGAAATTTCGTCGAAATTTCATTTCTATAGGAAATTTCGTCGAAATTTCATTTCTATAGGAAATTTCGTCGAAATTTCATTTCTATAGGAAATTTCGTCGAAATTTCATTTCTATAGGAAATTTCGTCGAAATTTCATTTCTATAGGAAATTTCGTCGAAATTTCATTTCTATAGGAAATTTCGTCGAAATTTCATTTCTATAGGAAATTTCGTCGAAATTTAGTTTCTATAGTAAATTTCGTCGAAATTTACATTTCGTCGAAGTTTAATTTCTGTAATAAATTTTTACGAAATTTAATTTCGAAATATTAATTTGATAGAAAATTTCATTTTTATAACGATTTATATTGATATAATTTCGAATAATAAAGCAGCAGGTCATGCACCAGCTGATTATTACAATTTGGTTAGAAGAATGCATGCCCACTGATTAGAACCTCAGCCTCCTGTGTCCCGTGCACAAAAAATGAGACAAGACGATATATGCCAACTATAGAGAAATAAGTCTCCTTCCCATCGCATATAAAGTGCTATCCAGAGTACTGTGTGAACGACTGAAACCAATGGTCAATGACATTATTGGACCATACTAATGCGGCTTTAGACCTGGCAAATCCACCATTGACCAGATTTTCACTCTGCGCCAAATCATGGAAAAGACCCACGAAAAACACATCGACACATTCAACCTATTCGTCGACTTTAAAGCCGCATTTGACAGCCCTATCCATTCAGAGGTGTATAAAGCCATGTCTGCGTTTGGCATTCTTGCAAAATTAATTCGGATATGCAGGATAACTTTAACTGGCACAAGATCAGCAGTTAAAGTCGGAAAGGACCTATCGGAGCCCTTTAATACCGAACGAGGTTTCAGACAAGGTGATAGTTTGTCGAGTGACCTTTTTAACATCCCGCTGGAAAAAATCATACGAGAGGCAAAAGTGAACAGAAATGGCGCCCTGTACACCAAACAACACATGTAACTTGCTTACGCCGTTGACATCGATATAATGGGTCAAACATTGTGAGCGGTAACAGCTACCTTTGAACTAATTGAGAAGGAGTCTGCCAAAGTGGATCTGGCAGTAAACGGCGAGAAGACCAAGCTGATGGTATCAACGCGCAAGAAAGTCCAGTAGACTCGGACCAACTGTGGAACTTGAGAACTACAGCTTCGAGGTAGTTAAAGGCTTTATATACCTTGGTACCGCCATAAATAAAACAAATGACATCAGTTTTGAAATTTGGAGAAGGATGGTGTTGGACAACAGATGCTACTATGGTCTGAGTAAGCAACTCATAAGCAAGGTCACCTCACGCCAGACCAAACTCACACTCTACAAGACGCTGATACTACCCGTGCTATTATATGGATCTGAAGCATGGGTACTTACGCCAGCAGATGACGCAGCTCTTGCAGTGTTTGAGAGAAAAATTCTCCGAAAGATCTATGGGCCGATCTGCGTTGACAGTGAATATCGCCGTCGAATGAACCATGAAGCTATTCTCGGACATCGACATTGTTAGAGGTATTGAGCTGCATGTTGTGAGAATGGAAGATGACGCCCCAGTCCATAAGGCATATAAAAGCGAACCGGCTGATGGTTCACGCAGAAGGGGAAGGCCACGAATAGGATGGAAAGATCAAGTGGAGGACAACATTGCCAAATATGATCTTTCAAACTGGAAAAACTGCACAAAAGACCGACGCGCCTTGAAATCTTTTTTAAACTCGGCTTATGGAACGAAAGTTCTGTCACAAGCCAGCTAAGGTTAAAAGGATATTCATTGACATTTTGTTTTTATAAAAATTTCAATATTGTATAGAAAATTTAATTCAGTCAACTTTTTTTTAAATTTTACAATTTATTCCATTTCTCCACTCACCGATTTATTTGTTTTTAAATTAAAAACCGTTTCCTATACAACATCGAAAAATAAAATCATTGATTTGATTGGACTGAAAATTAAGATTAATGAAAGGATATCATAAAAATTAAAACAAATCAAGCCAACATAAATTGAAATACTTGTCACTTTTTTTGTAAAGATGATAGTTTGTTGATTAAACGCAGAAATTGCTGCGATTAAGATTACGCCAAGAGAGCTATTATATGGAGTTTGGAAACTATGTGCAGATTTTATTTTACAGATTATGAGAAAAAATTTAAAAAATTTTTGAAGTGGTTACTGATTTAGAAACCCCCATTTAAGCAACACCATAAACAAAATTGTCCCCTTCCCCCAAATCACTTAGTGAGTAACTCCATAAAAAAATATTCTCCCCTCCCCCCTAGACCAGTTAGCTTTTCTTGCAATTTTCCAAACAATTCTATGTCAAATGCCTGCCATTACCAACTTAATATCCAACGAAATACTTGACAATTCAATAAAACGAGGAATGTGATTTAAAAAAGTGGTGAGAAGTAGAAAAAACCGAAACAAGTCAAGGCAAATAGAAACGATAAATTTCACACATCCATTTGCTGACAATTTGAATATCTGAACATTTGTCTTCGCAGCAATTTCAGACGCTATAATTTGCATTAATTTTCTCCAACAACAACCACAACCCGACCAAACAGCAAACTGGGAGCTCCGCTTGTAATGACATCTAAAGTCAACGAGCAAAATTAATGGTTTCCGTTTTGCAAAAAAACTGAAAAAAATCATGAAAATCTCTAAGCGAACGGGAAAATCTTCGACAAGATTAAGTTATTAAGAGGAGGAGATGAAGCCAGTTTCTTTGGAAATCAAAAAAAAAAATCACATCTTCATCAAGATCTAGCTCCCCTCTTCACACATCCCACCACACACAGCCTGGGTGCCTAACGCGACAATTAAAAATCATTTTGTTTAAAATCACACTTAAAGGAATTTATGTCGAAACAAATTTCGTAAATATTTATTTCGCTGTAATTATGAATGATTTGTGATTACAATCAAATATAAACTGCATTCAGGCCTTGTCACCTGTCCCCCTCCCTACCTCTCACCAACCCCTCCCTGTATTTAACACTTGTAAGTGATCAGGTTTCTTGTTTTGAGATTAATGTGATTTATTTATATCTTTAATAAAAAATCATGATTTTTTCTCTCTTGTCCTCCTCTAATTTAGCCAACAGATTATAAACGTCATGATAAGCCGGTATATTTCAGTTAAATTTTCATATTTCATGGTATTTATTTTTTTCTTGTGATTGACCGATATTTTTTGCCGTTCGTTTGCTCGTTTTTTATAATTTTTTTGATTTTTTGAGATCTCAGAAAAAAAACTTTACAATACTCTGATGAAGATTGACAGTTTAATTAAAAGCAGAAATTGTTGAAACAGTTTTTGTTTCTTCGTTGTTAGCCAAAAAAGTAAATATTTTGAAAACTATACGCATTGATGTGACTTGTGAAGACCTCATCGTGATGGTGGAATATATGCCTGCTGAGGTGATCATGCTTAACTAATTAGTCATGCGGCTAGAGATTAGTAAAATATCGGTACTTCTTATTCAGAAATATAGCAAAGTAACTGTTGCATCATAATTCTCATTACAATAAAAATACCGATATAAAATGGTGGATCGATTCGATTTTAATTTTTTAATTTATTTTTAATTTAATTTTTATAAAACACTAAAATTGTTTGAAAAATTGTATGAAAAAAAAAATTAAATATCCTTCATTTTTTTTTATAAAAAAATAAATCTAGAAGTTTAATTTCTAAATTTCCTTGTAATTTAATTTTTATAAAAATATTCATAGAAGTTTAATTTTAAAAATATCATTGAAATTTACTTGCTTAAATTTTCATACAAAATACTCTTAACATTTATTTTTATAAAAGTTTCCTCAAATTGTATTTTATTTTGTCTTCTTAAAATTAAAGTTTCATAACAAATTTCTTTAAAATTAATTTTTATAAAAAAATTTTGAAATTTAATTTTTACAAAAAAAATCTTAGAAATAAAATTTTTATAAAAAATTGTCTTGAAAATACTTTTTGTACCCTACCCACCTATGCCCCAAGAGTTTGTAACGCCGCGGTCCTAGACCCACCTTTAAGTATACCGATCGTCATATCCCGACTAGCTGAGTCGATCTAGACATGTGTGTCCGTCCGTCCTTCTGTCTATTATAATTTGTAAACACGATACAGACCACAGTTATGGACCAATCTCCACGAATTGTACGCGTGTAGGATGGGTTGTGGCCAATGAAGACACCTATTGTTTTTGGTAAAGATCGGTTAATATTTAGGGGATGAAATGGACCAAATACTTAATTTTTATCCGTTTTTTGGTCGCTCCAGAGGCCGCAATAGCAATTGCCCGAACATCGTGAAATTTTACATGGAGAAGGCGATCGGGCCGAAGTATAAGCATGCCTGTTTTGACAAAGGTCGGTAGTTATTAGCGGTTCAAATGTTCCCCGACTTTTGTGTGAAAAATGACAAAATTTGTATTCTATGGCGTATATATTAACCCTTGAAGGACATATACCCTAGAAGTTGATAATATATCCAAGAGGAGTGGTTGGCCTTTAATTTGATACCAATTATATTGTCGTATGTACTCGGATGTGGGAGTTACACGTAAATATTTACATATAGCATTTAGTAATCCATTACCACACTGGAAGGCGGAATTGAAGCGTTGATCGCTTTGAAATGTTCCATGAAATGGAGCATTTCATGTTCCAGTTATGGTCAAGGACAACGCCTATAATTTTCGGTGATGATCAGATAATAATATTGAAATAATGTGGACCGAAAACTTAATTTTTTGTGTTTTTTCGAGTCGATCTATAGACCAAAATTGAAAGCCGAACATCACAACACAGTCCACAGCGAAGGTAATCTGGACAAGTATTAGAAGGGCTGTACTGAATATTAGTAATATTCGGAAAATATGCCAGTATAAGGAAGAGGTGCTGTTGACCTCTAATCGAGCAAGAGGGCGCAAATATCACGGAATATTGCCCTGGCTCGGAATAAACATCCGCAGAACGTTAGAGTTCCGTGGTAGCGACCGACCATACCCTATATGGTCGGCCGCTACGCTCACTGTGTTTTAATTGTTTGAAAGTAGTTTTGAATTAATTTTTATAAAATGTTTTCTTAAAATTAACTTTTCATAAAACATTTAATTGAAATTTATTTTTATAAATAAATTTCTTTGAATTTTTTTTTTTACAAAAAATTCTAGAAATACAGCTTTCGTCGAAATTTAATTTCTATAGGAAATTTCGTCGAAATTAAATGTCTATAGTAAATTTAGTCGAAATAGAATTTATTTATTTTTTTTAATAAATCAATTTTAGTCCAACATTTCATTCATATTTGAAATTTTAAATGGATGTTATTCATTTATTGTTTATTCAAATACATTGTTGTCGCTCTCTTTCCGTTGGGGTGTGACTATTTCCATAACTCATAATTTCGCAATTAAGTTCTTATTTTTTTGGCATTTTCCCATACAAATCAAGAATAAGAAGCAGAAGCGGCTGCGGCTGCAGGGTTACGAGTCATTAACCAAACAAAGTTATGTGGCGCAATTCATCACTTTGATCTGAAAATTGTTGTTTGTGTACTTTTTATTGGGCTGGGCCATAAAATATTCAAAATAGGCAAAATTCAAATAAAACACAGCGAGCATGTAGATAGCTGATGATTCACAAGAAGAAAGAATGATAAGTGGGTAATTGGAACAGCACAAAATTAGAAAAAGGCGGCAAAAAAAAAACAAGTCAATAAACATATTTTTTATGACTTAGATTTTTTTTAGTGCGAACAACTTTTTTTCCCAAAAAATTTAATTTTTTCAAAAAAATCTGCCTACAATGTCTATCGACTGTATTCCGAATGATTGATTTTAACCCATTTAAAAGAGTCATTAACACCTCATTTAACACCATGAGAGCGTGTCAAGATCCAAAAAAACTGAATTGAACGCTTTTGCCTATGAATATTCACTTGTTTTGTACGAGTGAGTATGTCATCCTTCCATAGCGTCAAACAGAAAGATACTTGAGTTCGTTGTTATGCATCGATAATTGAACAATAAATGTTGTGTGTTTGTGTAAATTCGAAGCGAAAAAAATGATGTTTCTGCTCTTAATGGTTTCGACACGACACCGGCAAGTGTTAAATAAATATTTACAACGTAAATTTGCAATAAATTTTGTAACACACAGCCTACAATGGCAATATATTGACAGCTAGAGTGAAAAAACTACACATATATGACGAAAGGAGGGTGGAGATCAATGAACTAATAGATAATATGTTTTTTATGTAGACGAATTTTTTGTAAAAAATCATTTATACCAAGTATCAAACATTCGTCGAAATTTACTATAGAAACTAAATTTCGACGAAATTTACTATAGAAACTAAATTTCGACGAAATTTACTATAGAAACTAAATTTGAAATTTACTATAAAAAATTTCGAATTTTACTATAGAAACTAAATTTACGAAATTTACAAGAAACTAAATTTCGAAATTTAATATAGAAACTAAATTTCGACGAAATTTACTATAGAAACTAAATTTCGACGAAATTTACTATAGAAACTAAATTTCGACGAAATTTACTATAGAAACTAAATTTCGACGAAATTTCCTATAGAAATGAAATTTCGACGAAATTAACTATAGAAATTAAATTTCGAAATTTACTATAGAAATGAAATTTCGAAATTTCTATAGAAATGAAATTTCGACGAAATTTACTATAGAAATGAAATTTCGTCTAAATTTACTATAGAAATGAAATTTCGACAAAATTTGCTATAGAAATGAAATTTCGACGAAATTTCCTATAGAAATGAAATTTCGACGAAATTTCCTATAGAAACTAAATTTCGTCGAAATTTCCTATAGAAATGAAATTTCGACGAAATTTCCTATAGAAATGAAATTTACGAAATTTCCTATAGAAATGAAATTTCGACGAAATTTCCTATAGAAATGAAATTTCCTATAGAAATGAAATTTCAACGAAATTTCCTATAGAAATGAAATTTCAACGAAATTTCCTATAGAAATGAAATTTCAACGAAATTTCCTATAGAAATGAAATTTCGACGAAATTTACTATAGAAATTAAATTTCGTCGAAATTTCCTATAGAAATTAAATTTCAACGAAATTTCCTATAGAAATGAAATTTCAACGAAATTTCCTATAGAAATGAAATTTCAACGAAATTTCCTATAGAAATGAAATTTCGACGAAATTTACAATAGAAATTAAATTTTGTCGAAAATTTCGACAAAATTTTTTTAGGATGGAATTTCGACAAAAATGTTTATAGAAAGAAAATTTCCTTCGAAAATTAAATTTCAACAACATTTTCTATGAAAATGAAATTTTGACGATATTTCCTCCTTACAGTAAATCCACCGAATTTTATGTGATTACCTTTATTACATTCACACCATTTTATTTATTTACATGAACTTTCAATTTATGATCCATAAACATAAATAGGTTTATCCAGTTTGACTTTCATTCTAACTTCGTTAACATAAATATCTAAAAGTTTTCCCCGAACAAAACATAAAGTAGAAAATAAAACATAAAAATAAAAATCGCACACCAAAAAGCATGTTCTCATAATCACCAAAGGCTGTCGGTCAATTTAATCCAAGACAAATTTATGTATTTCTGTGTATTTTTTATGGCACAGCCTATCTCCACCATAAAGCCAGTCAAGCGGCAGCCCCACTCTGTTCCGCGTTCCATAGAAATTTCCAATATTAAATGAAGTGCCATGAAGGCGTGTTCGCGTTCCCCGCCAACAACCGCGACAAGGCTTTTAAGGTTAGTAGCCAGCCATAAAAATAGCAGAAACTAAATCTTAAAAAAGAAACAACAGCAGCAGATTTTCAAAGGGAGGAGCAGCTACAGTACAAGAGCGGCAAAAATTGAAAATGAAAACGGTAGCCTTAATGCTGTTTGTACGACAAGGCATTACAGTTTTCCACTTCAATGCAGTCGGGTTAACAAGTTTCCCATTGGAGTGCCGCCTCCGCCTACCACCAATGTTTGCGGCAGCTACTGTCTGGTGACGTCTTGGAGACTGAAGAATAGCCAGGCAACCTAAAACGACTATTGCCTGTCATTGCTACTGCTATTGTCGTTTTTTGTTCGTATTTTCTGTTGGTCGATGGTGGTGGCAGCAGCGTTGGCGGCGGCATTGTTGTTTCAGTTTCATAAATAATTTATGTTTGTCTTGATCAAATACAACATAAACACTCATAATATTATTGCTCAAAGTTATGGCCGGACACAGAAGCCTCATAGAATGGTTTTTCCTTGCTATTGATCATGATCTAAAAACTGATGATATTCCGTTCCATTCCATTCCACAGCATAACGACGCAACACCCTCATTTTGTGAAGCTCAAGCTTCGAGAGTCATTACAGATGATTGGCTATGGTCGGGGTTTTTTTCGATTTCAATCCGTTTAATGGAAATTAATTGTTGAGCACTTCGTGTTAACAGCAAAATGAAAAGAATTCAAATCGTTTTTATGTTTTCAACGCCTAGTCTGTGAACAATGGATAATGATCGAATATTTGAAATATTTTCTTTAACAACATTTGGGTTAACTGGCTCTAAGCATGACATCGGGAATAAAAATAGAATACAAATTTCGTCGAAATTTCATTTCTAAAATTAATTTCGTCGAAATTTAATTTCTAATGGAAATTTCGTCGAAATTTAATTTTTAAAGGAAATTTCGTCGAAATTTAATTTCTATAGTAAATTTCGTCGAAATTTAGTTTCTATAGTAAATTTCGTCGAAATTTAGTTTCTATAGGAAATTTCGTCGAAATTTAGTTTCTATAGGAAATTTCGTCGAAATTTAGTTTCTATAGGAAATTTCGTCGAAATTTAGTTTCTATAGGAAATTTCGTCGAAATTTCGTCGAAATTTCTCTATATTTAGTTTCTATAGTAAATTTCGTCGAAATTTAATTTCTATAGTAAATTTCGTCGAAATTTAGTTTCTATAGTAAATTTCGTCGAAATTTAGTTTCTATAGTAAATTTCGTCGAAATTTAGTTTCTATAGTAAATTTCGTCGAAATTTAGTTTCTATAGTAAATTTCGTCGAAATTTAGTTTCTATAGTAAATTTCGTCGAAATTTAGTTTCTATAGTAAATTTCGTCAAAATTTAGTTTCTATAGTAAATTTCGACGAAATTAACTATTTATAGAAAAATTCGTCGAAATTTAGTTTCTATAGTAAATTTCGTCGAAATTTCAGTTCTATAGTAAATTTCGTCGAAATTTCAGTTCTATAGTAAATTTTGTCGAAATTTCAGTTCTATTGTAAATTTTGTCCAAATTTCAATTCTATAATAAATTTCGTCGAAATTTTATTTCTATAGTAAATTTCGTCGAAATTGAGTTTCTATAGTAAATTTCGTCGAAATTGAGTTTCTATAGTAAATTTCGTCGAAATTTAGTTTCTATAGTAAATTTCGTCGAAATTTTGTTTCTATAGTAAATTTCGTAAATTTAGTTTCGAAATTTAAATTTCTATAGTAAATTTCGTCGAAATTTAATTTCTATAGTAAATTTCGTCGAAATTTAATTTCTATAGTAAATTTCGTCGAAATTTAATTTCTATAGTAAATTTCGTCGAAATTTAATTTCTATAGTAAATTTCGTCGAAATTTAATTTCTATAGTAAATTTCGTCGAAATTTAATTTCTATAGTAAATTTCGTCGAAATTTAATTTCTATAGTAAATTTCGTCGAAATTTAGTTTCTATAGTAAATTTCGTCGAAATTTAGTTTCTATAGTAAATTTCGTCGAAATTTTGTTTCTATAGTAAATTTCGTCGAAATTTAGTTTCTATAGTAAATTTCGTCGAAATTTAGTTTCTATAGTAAATTTCGTCGAAATTTAGTTTCTATAGTAAATTTCGTCGAAATTTTGTTTCTATAGTAAATTTCGTCGAAATTTTGTTTCTATAGTAAATTTCGTCGAAATTTTGTTTCTATAGTAAATTTCGTCGGAATTTTGTTTCTATAGTAAATTTCGTCGAAATTTAGTTTCTATAGTAAATTTCGTCGAATTTCGTCGAAATTTAGTTTCTATAGTAAATTTCGTCGAAATTTAGTTTCTATAGTAAATTTCGTCGAAATTTAGTTTCTATAGTAAATTTCGTCGAAATTTAGTTTCTATAGTAAATTTCGTCGAAATTTAGTTTCTATAGTAAATTTCGTCGAAATTTAGTTTCTATAGTAAATTTCGTCGAAAATAACTATAGTAAATTTCGTCGAAATTATCTATTTATAGTAAATTTCGTCGTATTTCAAATATTCGATCATTATCCATTGTTCACCGACAAGGCGTTGAAAACATAAAAACGATTTGAATTCTTTTCATTTTGCTGTTAACACGAAGTGCTCAACAATTAATTTCCATTAAACGGATTGAAATCGAAAAAAA